>NW_026999637.1:0-25258 GCF_037126465.1 Ornithodoros turicata
TTAAGACGAGTATAAAGATTAGGATCGTTTGGTGAAGAGGAAAATGATACATGCCGCGACCTACATGGACGGAGGTGTCATCTCCTCTGAGAAAATACAGGTGTGAGGTGGTCAACAAAACGCCATGTTCCCTGTTGTCCATGATTACCCGTGTGCGACTTAGTACGTGAGAGATGTATCAATTATTTCTTTATCCTTAGTGTATGCTCATAGCAGAATAAACAATATTTACTTCAACAGTATGTGCTTTTCTACGCATTACTTTCGGTCATGCATTTAGTGGTCCCATCTGCTAAGTGGTCGGATCCGAGACCACTTAGCAGAGGGGACTACTGGATAATTTCCATTGGTTCCACTACAAGTGGTACCACCGCGAAACTGGTTCCACTTTTAACTGGTCCCAGCCATTGAATGGTTCCACATTCCAAGTGGTTCCTGTCCGATAATCCACTTCGAAGTGGTCCCACTCCAGATTTTTGCCTGGAATTATTTCCAGGTGCCGTTGCTTGAAGCTGCTGCCGGCTAGAAGAAACTGAGCAAGCTTCGTGCGCATATGCCCACTGGTGTAGCCTGGAGGTAATTTATCTTGCTGATGTGTTAGATTTACTTCATGGGTCTCACTTCAATGCTTGAAGATACTGAATGCTAAGCCGTTTATGTATATGAGCGTATGCACTTGTCGATGTGGTGTTACTCCCAGACAACCATAGGTCGGCATTTTTCTAAGAATTCATTCAACATCACATCATGGTCAGTTTTCTGCAAAGTTCATCACATCACATCACGGTCATAAACCATCACATCACGAGCCCGTAACTCAACTTCAACCTCAGAATTCATCACTTCATAACCCATCATTCAACTTCAACTTCAGAATTCATCACATCATAACCCATCATTCAACTTCAACTTCAGAACCCATCACGTCACATCACATCATTCAACTTCAACTTCAGAATCCATCACATCATAACCCATCATTCAACTTCAGTACCCATCATCAGAATTCAACTTCAGATCCCATCGCGGTTTTGAAGTTGAATTCCTATGATGGGTTCTGAAGTCGGTGATGGATTTTGAAGTTGAAGTTTGTGATGGAGCTCTGAAGTTGAATTCCTATGATGGGTTCTGAAGTCAGTGATGGATTTAGAAGTTGAAGTTTATGATGGGGCTTTGAAGTTGAATTCCTATGATGGGTTCCGAAGTCGGTGATGGATTTTGAAGTTGAAGTTTGTGATGGGGTTTTGAAGTTGAATTCCTATGATGGGTGCTGAAGTCGGTGATGGGGTTTTTGAAGTTGAACTCCAACAAAGGCCTACGTGGGGTGTGCCCGGCTGCAGGATTACGACGCTAGCGTCCTGCTCGCCTGTGTTTGCGTGGGTTTCCTGGTAGTGGCAGCAAAAGCGTAAACGAAGGAGGGGTATGCTGTTTGGAGGGCGCGGTCACCCTGCACTTGGTTGGACTTGGCAGCAGGGTTTACCAATGAAGGAGGAAAGGGAGGGATGCCACGTTTGACCTCCGCCGCTGTCGCATGCGAACAGCGGAAGGTGTATTGCTTGCGCGGTAGGGTTGTTGCACAATATTGCGCCCGTTGTTGACAAATAAGTTAGCGCATAGCACATTGCGCGTTCATGTGGCTTCGGGTGACCGCTGATGGGGTTTTGAAGTTGAATACCAACGAAGGCCTACGTTGGTGTGCCCGGCTGCTCGCTGCTGGAGGATTACGACGTTGGGGTCTTCCTCGCCCCTGTTAGCGTGGATTTCCTGGTAGTGGGGGCGAAAGCGTAAGCGGAGGAGGGGTATGCTGTTTGGAGGGTGTGGTCGCCTTGCTCTGGGTTGGGCTTGGAAGCAGGGTGCACCAAGAAAGGAGGAAAGGGAGGGATGCAGCGTTTGACCTCCGCTGTCGCATGTGAACGGCGGCGGGAGGTATGTTGCTTATGCGGTAGGGTTGTTGCACAATGTTGCGCCCGTTGTTGACAGCTAAGTGAGCGCATAGCACATTGCAGGTTCATGTGGCTTCGTACGACATCCTTACCTGCCGGAACATTGAACGTTCATAGGACTTCGTACGATCGCCGTGTCTGCCGGTACATTGCACGATCATGTGTCTTCGTACGTCCGGCTTTTCCGCCGTGCCATTTTTCACTCGTGACGCGGGGGTATCTTCGGCTATTAGCTTCGGCATCGGAATACATCGTGGCCAGCCACTCAGTATTACATGAGTTCTTGTGACATGATGCTTACTGACACTGGAAATAGCCGTCATGAACGAATTCAGCGACCTGTAATCACCTTCGCTGGACATATGTTTTACTCTAATTCTTTCAGGCAATACACCACTGCAGTGGTTTATCCGGAATCCCAAGCAGGGGGCGTGGTCATTATTACAGCTACGTGATAACAGCTTTACACGTATAATTACAGACATGTCATTACAGCTGAAACGGCAAGCCCCCTTTTTTGCAGGGGGTGTCACAGGGATGTATCATGGTCTCGATAAATCACTGACACCAAAAACTGAGGATCTCTCCTCGGAGAAGTGTAACCCATTGTATTCTTCTTCCTCCGAGGAGGGTATATACGGACGAACACTAAGTGAATTCTTAACGACCGAGGCGTTCGGACACATGTAATACATACAGAATGTGAGGCGGAAATTGAAGTGAAGACTGCAGGGAGCTCGGAAGACCACCAACTTACAGTCCGTGAAACAGCTTCTTTTCCTTCCTCACAATCTCTAAATAAATATGTGTCGACACAGTTTACAACAATTCCCACTCTTACCTGTTTTTATTTGATATTTGAAACAACCTCTCATCATAATCACTTGAGTGTAGTGTTAGTCACTTTTTGAGGTAACTTCGCAAAAGTATCATGAGCAAAGTTAGAAATTTCTATTTCGCTTCTCGTCCAAGCAGGCAGAACGCACAACGCGGGCTCCTTTGTTTTTATTTTGCTGCTGAAAAATCCGACGACAGTGAGTCAGTGACCCCGCCTCTTGCACGTGCGCGGCGCCAGCAGCCTGTCTGCTCCGCCTTGTTGCAGCGCGATGTACTGGATGTACGCAAACGCTATTCCGACGTGCTTCAGAGTTAGGTCGCACCAGAGCGTTCGTTTGGAGTGCGTGGAGTGCATTTTTTTACGGGGAAGGTGATAAGGTTCTATGAAATGTGCGCGGAAAATGGGAACTCGCAGAACTTGTAATTCCAATTCTCACTTTGTGCCCAATTGACAAGGTATATTCGGAACTCCGCTCCCAACTTAATTTCGGCATAGTAGCAAGAACTTTCATTTCTCACTTAATTTCATTTTGATAACTTGAAGGTTGCAACTTCATTACATATTTAGCTTAATGACGTAACTCGTAACTTTTGGGTGATAATTAACTTCCCCGCCTCTGCTTAAATGTACTTTATTGGCGATGAATATCTAAGAAATATCAGCTGCGTGCTCTGATGGAACACTTGTGTCCGATGGATGCTACATGCATGCCGAACACATAATTCCCCAAAACATGACCTATGCACATCAGATAAATAAGAGACCTATAGTGACCTCTGTGTATTACATTTAAAACAAAAGACGTCCACAAAAACAATGCCAGCCCGATCTTGTCCTATTTGGATCCCAATCACACAAAGGAATAATAAGCAATCTAAGAAGACACAAAATAAGCCTAATAAAACACACTTCATCAGCACGACAGCAATCTACTGTGGCCTAGTAAAACACGCGTACGCGACAGAAGGCGGAGGCTCAAATCCAAACCCATCCAATATACATATACAGTCGGACCTCGTTTTATGAACCCTCGATATACGAATTCCCTCAACTTACGAACGGCTCCACAGGGAACCAAACTTTTTCCGTGTATTTTGACCTCGCTTTACGAACCCTCGATATCCGAACTATGAACGGATTATTAGGGAACGGACCCAAAGTAGCCAAGCCATTCTGACCTCGATATACGAACGGGCGTTATGAACGTACAGAGGGCAGGCCAATGCACCGGAGGATAATGAAAGTTCCTCAGTACATTCTGCCCAAGGTCAAACATACAATGTTCCAACGTCGCTACGTTCCACAAACATGATTCACCATTTCCTGAAAGAATAATTCGGATGTTTACAGCCGAACGGTTGTGAGTTTGAACCAGGTCTCCGAGATGGAAACCTCTTGCCATTCCAAGAGAAGGCGTTCGGTCCTGACAGCCGGTGACAAGCGTGATATTTGCCGTTGGAAACAGTCTCATCCGCGCGCGATACGGTACTTTGAGGACCGGGTGGACGAGTCAAGTGTCAGACTTCTGTCATCTCTTCTAAACAGGATAGACCCTGCAGAAAGTATGGTGCAAAGCACAATTATGCAGTATTTTCAAAATAAAACTTATTCAAACCAATTTCTCGTGTTTTTGTGAGGTATTTGTACACTGCACACCTCGGACCTCGATTTACGAATACCTCGATTTACGAGCGATTTTCTGAGAAACGAAGGGTGTTCGTAAAGCGAGGTTTGACTGTATACGCACATTATAGCTGTAGGCGAGCAAATGAGTCAAACAGAGCAACCGCAAAGTGCAGACCGCGCGACAGCAGAACGCCAAATCGCATCTCGATCTAATCTACCGCTCACATTCGCAACATACAATTGCCCCCGGCTACATGACGTTGCCCTCCGCGCCCCACTACGCCAGAGAGTAACGCGTTCCAAACACTTTCCCTCCCTACGACCGCCGGTACACAACAAGGGGGGGGGGGGGAGGAAGTCTGCCAGGCATCTGCAGTGTCACGCCCATACGCCCACACCAGACACGAAACGCGAAGCGTTTATGTTCGCTCGGTGCACTCCAATACCCATTTGCCATTCACCCCGCACGCGTTCGCACAAGTAACTGTCACGACACGTGAAGGTCAGACATCGACTAAACATTGTCGGCTTCAAAACCTATTATGAGGACTTCGAAACCTATCCGTCATCTTCAAAATCTATCGCGCAGACTTCAGCTTCAAAACCCATCACGCTGACTTCCCCGTAAAAACCATCGCGCTGACTTCAAAACCCAACACACGGACTTCGACTTCCAAACCCACACACGCTGATTTCAACTTCAAAACCAATCACGCTGACTTCAACTTCAAATCCCACCACACTGACTTCAACTTCAAAACCCATCACGCGGACTTCAACTTCAAAACCCATCACGCGGACTTCAACTTCAAATCCCATCACGTGGACTTCAACTTCAAAACCCATCACGCGGACTTCAACTTCAAAACCCATCACGCGGACTTCATTCAACTTCAACATCAACTTCACATCACATCATAGCCCTTCATTCAACTTCAACTTCAACTTCACTTCACATCATGCCGCTCATTCAACTTCAACTTCATATCACATCATGCCCTTCATTCAACATCACATCATTCTCTATGAGGTGATGGTGAATGAAGTCGGTGAAGGCCATCATGAATGAATTCGCCGACCTATGCAGACAACACAGTGATGTCCAGTGGATGTCCAATGGATATCCATGCGGGAAATGCGGGATATCCAGAGGATATCCCACCATGTCCCGCGGACATCCAGGTCACATCCCAGTGACTGCCAGAAGACGTCCCACGGCAATCCTATGAACTTCGTGTGGGACGTGTCACGGACATGTTATGGACCTGTCGGGATATGCGTACTATATCGTAGCTAGGTGTTCAGCAACGTTCAATATGTTGGCATTGAAACGTGCCGAGATGGTTTCCTACCAGCGGCATGGCCGAGTGGGCTAAGGCGTCCGCTCGTTGGTGGTAACCAAGGTCGTGCTGAAGACTGGGAGGTGGTGGGTTCGAATCCTACCACCGGCTGTGCTGTCTGAGGTTTTCCCTGGGTTTTCCGAAGACTTTCCAGACGAATGTCGGCACAGTTCCCCCTGAAGTCGGCCCAGGACGCATACTAACCCCCCTGTGCCCCACTCCTTCCTGCTATCCTCTCTCCGTCTGTTCACATCTGTACGTCGCTCATAGCCACAGTTGCTTCGCGGCGCTAACACCCAATCAAAAAAAAAAAAAAAAGATGGTTTCCTGATTGTGGGAAATGAGACATTATGACGCAAGACGGTTGCGTAATTCAAATTGTAATGACACTTCTTTATTGCAAATAACAGATGTAGTATGCAACACATACAGTATGACTAGACGCACGAGTAAAGCATCCTTACTTAAAGTGAAAACTTGTAATGTGAGGACGGGTGCTTACACAGCTTGCCAATTCAACAAGCCATTTACCCACTTACACAAATGGCAATTGCATTCTGAAGTACATAATCTAAAACCAGAATCCTTACGTATTTACATATTCTCTCTAGTTAAGTATGAAGTCGCGTTATGCTTTATATAGGTTCGAAAAATATCACATCAATGAGCATAGCATCTAGTGCATCATGAGCATTTTACACATAATTTTGCAGCAAAGCAACTGAAAACAAACATCGAAAACTACAAACCCCATGAACAACTGCTGCATGAAAGAACTACACGTGAGTCCTAGTAGTAAGTACTGACCACGTTTATCCGGAAACGCACATCTTCATCTGGACGCCATTAATTAGCAATTAGAGCTAATTGGGACCCCCCACATTAATCAGCACCCTCCAGGGAGCCATCACACTAATTGGGGAATGTCTATCTCGCGTCCAGACGAAGATGTGCGTTTCCGGATAATCGTGGTCATAAAAAATAAAAAAATAGGCAGAAAATAAAATAAAAAGATAGAAATAGAGTGGAGAGAAACAATTTATTCGAAAATCAACGATGCCGCGGCGAAGAAGCCGCTCCGCAACACCCGAGTGACCAGCGTCCGCCATGTTGGTAGTTTGCACCCAGCAGTTGCAGAGATCGACGACAGGTGGCCACTTAGTTGCAAGGCATCACATCAGATGGCGCCACCATCATAGCTCTAGACGAGAAAGACAGAACAAGATACTAGCGGCAGGTAAAAATGACAGCACTGCTAAGCAAGTCTAGGCATGCGAGAGAAAAGGTCTAACCGCTACTGCTAAACAGAAAACAGTACACATCGGAGAAAAAGGCTTACGGGGACGATCGCTTAGGCCTAACCACAACACTACGCAGCTAACACAAGGCGGGAACCACACATCGCTAAACATGCGAGAAAAGGCTTAACACGAGCGCGGTCACCGCTAAACACGGCAAACATACGAGGAAAGAGGCTTACGGGGGCGATCGCTTAGGCCTAACCCCAACACTACGCAGCTAACACAAGGCGGGAACCACACATCGCTAAACATGCGAGAAAAGGCTTAACACGAGCGCGGTCACCGCTAAACACGGCAAACATACGAGGAAAGAGGCTTACGGGGACGATCGCTTAGGTCTAACCTCAACACTACGCAGCTAACACAAGGCGGGAACCACACATCGCTAAACATGCGTCAACAGGCTTGGACACCGCAAAACAAGTCTAAACATGCAAGAAAAGGCTTAACACGAGCGCGGTCACCGCTAAACACGGCAAACATACGAGAAAAGGAGCGCGTCAAATCACTCACCTTTTCCCCCGCGGCAACTTCCAGGCAGAAACTGAGCGAGCGCGGAGAACACACACGTCTGCTCTCTACGAGATCCAGCCAGAAAGTGAGCGAGCGCGCGGAGCGCACGTCCGTCTTCCGCGACGGTCCGAGAGAAACTGAGAGAGGCGACGCGCAGCGGCCGCTATGGATGCGCGCGCGCCCTCTGCTCCACCCGTCCGCGCATGCGCGCGCGCGCTGCTAGCTCCCTCTGCGCCGGCCGCGGGTGTTTTCGGTTTCGGCTCTCTGCTGCGCGCGCGCGCGCGCGCTCCTAGCGGCGACGGGTGGCTTTTCAGTTTCGTTTTCATTCTCCGTTCTTTGCGCGCGCGCGGTTATCTGTATAAAGGCAGCGCGCACCGCGCTCGCGTCATCATTCTGACCGATACGTGGAAAACGCCATGTGTGGTTTATTCTCCTGCGTTTCTCGTCGTCGCAAGGAAAAGACAAAAAACGAAGAACTTCGCGAATTTATACGCGGCATCGTGGAGGAAGCCTTTCAAGTCCACCGTCTGGAATGGTTGCAAGCACGTCAAGAAATGTGTCAGGACAAGATGAAGACGCTCGACCGCATCTTAGCGGCGGACAGACTGGCGAAAAAGAAGTCCAACTTTAGCCTGGACAATCTGTATTGGGAACGCAGTTCCGATGTAGAGGACGACAACGAGGATGTGTAAATAAAAGCGATGCATTTCTCCTCGAGTCTCAGTCTCTTCTTTCTCTTCGTGCAACGTGTACGCACGTAACATGTCTTCCCCCGAACCTTTTCGTTTCCGTCATCCCTTTCGCTGTATCTTAAGCGGTCCCTCCATGTGCGGCAAATCTACTTTCGTTGCTAACGTGTTGAGGAACCTGAACGACGTGGTGGACAAGCCTCCGTCGCAAATATTCTACGTGCAGAAATATGCTTCGCCGAGCATGCAGGACGAATTCGGGGACTCCGTAAAATTTACCAAGGAGCTACCGCGAGAGTGGGACACGTCGCGCGCTACGCTGATCGTCGTCGACGATCACATGACCGACGCCGGTTCCTTGAAGGAGGTGACCGATCTTTTCATTCGGGGTTCTCACCACGCCAACGCGTCGATCTTCTTACTCGTTCAAAACATCTTTTTCGACAGTAGCCATTTTAGAACAATATCCTACAACGCCAGTTACATCGTCCTGTGGCGCACCGTGCGCAGCGTGCACCAGATGGAACATTTCGGCCAACAGCTATTTGGCAGAAAAAGATTGGAGTATTTTCTGGACGCATATAAACAAGCGATGTCGTCGCCCCACGCATATTTACTCGTGGATCTTCACAACTATACGCACGAGGATCACAGGTTGCGTAGCAATATCTTTCCGGGAGAACGTCAATATATCTACGCTCCGAAATGAATCTCCGCCCTCACCTCACTTTACTCAAAGTACTCTCCACTCTACCCCCTCCACGCCGCCGCGACGTCTTGAGACGTTCGTCCTCGTCCGACATGAAACACCTCTCCGAAATTTGCCTCAATGTATTGAACGGAAAGGTGGCTCTAGCTCCAGATACGTTCGCGCGTTTGAAGAAGCACAAACGCTTTTTACGACGGCTCGCCTACAAAAAGATTCACAAGAATCCGCAACGTTTGAAGCGCTATCTGTCTCAGCAGCGAGGACAGGGCGTTCTTTCGTCGGTGGTTCCTCTCCTGCTTTCCGCCGTGTTGAACCTTTTCGCCAATGGCCAAGAGAATTGAAGTGACCACCTCCTCCTCCATCGGAAACATTCTTTCCTCGAAGGAGAGTGACGACATCAAAGTGAAACTCATACTGCAAGCACTGTATCGCATACTCAAGCAGTACGGATTTGACCCCTACGACAATAAAAACAAGGCGTCCGACGCTACAAATGACTTTGACTATTCGCTCCTCTCTCCAGAGGTGGACGAAGAGGAAGCGGAAAGGGTCGTCTCGGAATTAAAGAAGGTTCTTTCCTGGGATCGCGAGGGTTGTGTCTCCGTGTCGGGCAAGCCCATCAGACACTCCTCAGTTTACGAACTCGTCAATTATTTGTTGCAACGTAAGACGGGAAAGAAACCTTCCTGGTTCCCCAAAGTCTCGAAACTATTGCGTCTGATTTCTCTACCCAAATCTCGCGAGCCTCAACAGCAGCAGCAGCAGGCCTCCATTGCGTGGACGACTTATGGAGGGATATGAGAAACCAGAGGGTGGTTTGGGGGGTGTGGAACGCTATAGAAAAGCGCATCACTTGAGCAAAAAGAAGGCTCTCGCCATTCTCAGAAAGCTGGATGCCTACACGCTCCACCATCCGGTCAGAAGAAAGTTTAATAGGAGACGCATCATCGCGCTCAAGATCAACGACGTGTGGCAAATGGACCTCGCTGATTTTTCAAAATACAAGAGATTCAACGGTGGCTACCGCTACATTCTCGTGGCAATCGATTCCCTCTCCCGCTTTCTGCGCACCCTCCCGCTAAAGACGAAGCGCCCCGCCGAAATGAAAAGGGCCATGATAAGACTTTTTCGGGGAGGTAACGTACCTACACGCATCTTTTGCGACAGAGGCGGGGAATTCTACAACAAGACCGTCAAGGAGTATCTCTCACGAAAGAAGGTACACATGTATTCTACCTTCTCTCCAGTAATCAAAGCATCGCAGGCAGAGCGCGTCATACGCACTTTACGCGACAGAATATTCCGTTATTTTAGAGTAACGGGAAAATACCACTTCGTTTCCGCGCTTCCCAAGATCGTGCGCGACTACAACACCACCAAACACAGGACTTTGGGCATCAGCCCGTCCGAAGTCACGCCCGAAAACGAATTGGAGTTGTTCAATAAGATAAATGGGAAGCCCGTCGTACCCTCCGTGAAAAAGAAGCTCAAACTGGGGGATAAATTGAGGGTCCTACTTCACAGAAAAGGTTTTCATAAGAGCTCGGAAGGGAGTTGGTCGCCTCTCCTCCCGTCGTACACCTGGAAGATTACCGGGGTAAGGAAGTGGACGGATCTTTCTACCCGGAGGAGGTACTCGTCGTAACCCGAGACGCCAATCAGCCTTGGCCAGTAACGAAAGTGCTGAGAAAGAAGCAACTGAACGGTCAGAGCTTCTCCTTGGTTCGCTGGTTCGGTTACGACAAAGAACACGACAGTTGGGTTCCGAGCAGCGACGTGGTCAAGATTGGGAAATGATGTCAGACATCTACGTCCACCTGCTCTCGAACGCCAGCATGGATAAGTTTCCCTCGAATAAACTCAACGCCTTCACGGTAGCTTTCGATAGTCCGCTTCAGCTCTCGAATCGGTATAAAGTCGGTCTGATGGATCTCAGCATAAGTAACGATTTTTTAAATATCGGCTACGAAAGGCAAGATGCGAAAATCGAGGTTTCTTTCGAGGATACGGTGGAAGCCGGCAGAACTTTTCGTGTCACCTCGGATCTCGAGAGGGATTTGGGAAAAGCCCTTTCGGAATTCGACGTTTCTTTCGCGTACAATAAATCGTGATACGACTTCGTCTTACCCGTGGACGTGAAAGCCGTGGAATTGGACCCTCGGCTCGCGCAAGCGCTCGACGCCTCGCTAGCGTCCCGCGAAGCAGGTCGTGCGGTGAAACCCCCCAAATTGAGCGAACGCGAAGCCACCTCCATCTTATTGGAGCACGCCGCAGCCGCCGTCGCTTTCGGCGACGTCACTCTGAATTCGGAAACCACGTCCCTACGGAACACACTCAACAAGTATTTCCAGACGCACAAGCTGGACGCCTCGCTAGAATTCGCGGATAACGTGTACTCTCTGAAAACACCAAAAGGGTTGCACGTACCGGAACCCTTTGTCAAGCTGCTACATCTCACACCCGTCGAGGGACACGAAGAAACGCTACGCGTCTCTCTCCCCATAGCGCGTCAATTTTCTTTCACGATCAAGACGAAAATTCCTCGATCTTTGCAAGTACATCTGCCTCCCGGCTATTATGCGACGCCGCAAGCACTTCTAAATGCGATTAACCAGCGCGTAGGCGAACGCGCGCGCTTCAGCTTCGACGGAACCGAACAGAAATGTAAAATTCGGCTTTCCGAGGGCACCTCCACCCTAAGACTTTCCGAGTACCTGGCCGTGCTTTTGGGCTTCGAATCGCGTACCGTGTTCACGGGGGATGAGGATGCCACGAGCTCCGTCGAGGTACTCCTGGAACCCCCGTTTCACAACATAATCGTGTACACGGATATCGTGGAACCCACGTACGTGGGGAGCGGGAAAAAAACGATATTAAAAATACTACCCTTTTATTACGAGAAAGACAAGCACGTCGTCACCTACACGTTAGATAACATCCAGTATTTTAACCTGTCTCAATTCGAAATTCCTTCAGTGACGATCGTTCTCGCGGACGAAACGGGAAGACGTTTGCCGTTGCGGTCCAAAGGCAGAACCAATCTAACGTTGCATTTCAAATATGTACCGTAATTCCCCCAAAATAATTCCCGTGTACACGGGACCCCTTTTCCAACGAGGGGGCGGTGTGTTGAGCAACATATCCAAGTTTATCGTTCCCATCTGGCAGCAAATAAAACCGATCGCCAAGAGAACGTTGAAGCGCTTGGCGCGGAATTTGGCCGATGGCGAAGGAGTATCGCGCGCAGTAAAAAAGACGGCCATAGCAACGGGGAGAGACGTGCTGGATTCCATGGAGGGCTCTGGAAACAACAATGGGAAGAAACGCCGCAAACGACAACAAAAGGCGCCGACACACGACGCACCTGCAGATATCTTTGGTACGCCGTGAATGTCATACATCCGCTGCGCGCGCTCCGTCATGACGTCAACGAAAGAAAAAATACAGACGCCGATCTGTCTAACGAGTGATGTGATGATATTCGAACCCCCTTCCATTCAATACGGCGTGGAAGATACTTCGTACCAACTTTTTTATCCGGTCAACGGAGTAAATAATTCCGTGATCGAATTTTGTATTCAAAATTTGCAAAGGGCACAGTTGGATCTCTACGGCAGTTTCGTGTCTTTGACCGTGCGCATTGTTCGCGACGACGGGGAAGAAATGGACGAGAAAGATGTCGTTTTCCCAATAAACCACCTGTTGAGCGGCATGTTTAAGACGGTCACCGTTTATGCGAACAACAAGCTCGTCAGTTCCAATGAGTTGTACGCCTACAGGAGTATTTTGGACGTCGTGCTTCATTCCACGCCCGCGGCTCAAGAAACAGTGCACGCGGCTGGACTTTATGTCGAGGACGACGAACATTTAAAGGACGATTACGACGTCTCGTCTCGCGGTCCAAAACAACGTTACGAAGCGACGAAGGGTGGAAAATACTTTAACCTGGTCGGTCAGATCAATACCAACCTGTTTCAACAGCCGCGCCTGATGGTACCTGCCGTCGAAATTCGTGTCGTTTTCCTGTTAAACAACGACGAATTTAAACTCGTATCGGTCCCCAAAGACAAGAAAACGTACAATTACGAGGTGGACATTAAAGAAATGACGTTACACTTGAAAAAGGTGACGCTGGCACCTTCCCTATTTTTGGAATACGAGCGGCGGCTTCAGACCACGCCGGCCATCTACGTGTTACGCGGATTGGAAACCAAGGTGCGGAGCTTGAGTGCCGGGAGCTTGGACGCTCACTTTGAAAACGTTTACCCCGAAAGGGTACCTTCCAAATTATGCGTCGCCCTGCTCGCCACGTCCGACTTTCTCGGCGACATCCAATCGAACCCCTACAAATTCCGTCATTACGACCTGTCTCATTCGATGCTCTCCGTGGACGGGCAGCAAGTGCGAGCCGAGTACGACTTTCAGAACGACCTCGTCAAAATTCCCTACTTTAACTTCTTGCAAGAACTGGGAGAGAAACATTTCAAGTATAGCTACGAGCGATTTAAAACGAACGGGTTCCTTCTCTACTTTAACTTGGACGTGGACAAGTGTTCTTCTCCTTCGCATTTGAACGAGTGGCGAAAAGGAAACGTTCGCCTGCAATTACGCTTCGCTAAAGCCCTTCCACACGCGGTCACCGTCCTCTTGATTTCCGAGTGTCCCAAGCTCATGTACGTCGACAAGGACCGTACGGTCACCTTCCCATAAAAAAAGATGTACGAGAGCGACATCTTGGAACTCGTGTCCCTGAACCCCCTCGCTTCCTCCATGCTGAGAGGCATTTGCGCTTCAAACGAAGCCTTCGTTTTACGCAAGCCCGGTTATTTAATCATCAATACGGAAGAGCGAAGAAGGCGCGGGCAGCACTGGGTGCTCTACCTGAAAAACTACGACGGGTCTACCGTGTTTTTCGACAGCTACGGACTTCCCCCCATCGAAGCAAACCTTCGAAGGACTTTACCTGTAGTGGACGAGTATAACGACAAGTGTATTCAATCGCCTTTTTCGCCTTACTGCGGGCTTTTTTGTATCTACGTAGCCACGCGCATGTCGAAACGCTACAGCTTGAAAAGTTGTGTATCCATGTTTTCCTGTAACCTCGAAGAGAATGACGAAACAATAAAACGTCTCCTCGTGAGCGAACTCGTTTGTAAAAAAAATAGTCTATTTATTTTTTCACGACATACACAAGACCCTTGCGAGACGATCTTCCAACGTGCTGACCCGGCGCTCACCGCCGTCGTCGCCGGTCTGCACCGTGACGTCGAGGGATGTGTGGAGAAGCCAGTAGCGACGGACGATAGGTCGGTTGAAACCCGCGTTGATGAGACACGGTTCGACTGTCTCTCCTCGTCTATACTTTTCCAACAGCTCGAGCTTGTAATCTACGAAACGCTTCATTTTCTTTGCAATCTTCCCACTGACGGTGAACAGACGTAAGGGTATCGTCTTGAGAATCGAGCGAAAGTCTCCCTCGCAGCTATCGCCGTGAATATAATCGCGTAATCGCAGCAAGTCCCGATACATTCGCGTTTGCACAAAGGTGGCAAACCTCTGCTCGGGCGTCATCATGACTGAGACGGAATGAGAGTAGACAACCTTTTTTTATTTCTCGTTACACACGAATTAGGCTCCAGGTTTGGTTTGGTAGCCGGGAAGGCAGCCCAAATACGGACGAAGGCTCGAGTCTAACCAATGGCTGGGGTTTCTCGACCAGAGTCCTCCGCAGCGACAGGTAGTCAGTTGATCGCCGATTCGCAAAAAGAAGGTCTTTGGAGGAGGCTTGAAGGTTAGGACCAGGGGTAGATCTCCCGTTAGTAGCCATTCGTAATCTGCAACGAAAGGAGTGTGAGAAACGCGTGTTTTTATATCTCAAACACACACGTACAATCTTCTTCAGTCACAGAGTGACACTGATGGTCCATCTTCTCCATCTTCCTTCAATAGTCGAAGTCCTTCGCAACGTACGTCGAACGGTACCGTCCGACAGCCGAGAAACGGGCGAATCAATCGGTCTGTCCAATGCTTTTGCTCTGAAAAAAAAAAAAACGTGAACGGTTATAGAACGTATTAAAAAAAAAAATAACGAGGAAGCATACCTTTGGACCACAATCCTCCGCAATTGGTGCAGAAGAAGCGGGCCCTGCCAATCTCCCGAAATATGTGAGGCGGGAAAACACCGACTTCATGCACAGCAAAAGTGTTGTACACTGGAAACGAAACTCTTCAAACATTTCGACGATGATGATGATGACGTCATGGGTATATTACTTACGAGGATCTACCAAGCTGATCATGATGGAATGACGATCGACCATTCGCTTCGACATTTATAGTAAAGCTTTGCCTCTCACTCTCTATGACGTCATTGAACGTGTTTAAACATGTTAAGACGTGTTTGAACATGTTTGGACACGGGCGGCGAAGTCGCCCCTGGACACACTCGTTCCTCTCACCCTCTCTATGACGTCATTGAACGTGTCTGAACATGTTTGGACGTGTTTGGACGTGTTTAGACACAGGCGTCGAAGTCGCCCCTGGACACAGTACTTCCTCTCTCTCTTTATGACGTCATTGAACGTGTTTGAACATGTTTGAACGTGTTTGAACATGTTGTGACGTGTGTAGACACGAACCCCGCAATACGAAAAACGTCACGCAGTACAAATTAGATTGATGGTTAGTGTGTCGCGCCCAGTGTAGAAGGATCCTGGGTTCGAATCGCACTCTGGGTCTTCTTGTCGTCATGTACAAGTCGTCCCAGAGTGTTAGCTAGAAATTAGTGTAATGTTTTATTCAACGTCGATGGTATTATTGTCATATGCGACATCGCAAAAAGGCGCGAAAGACGGAAGGCGGGGTGGTCAAAGTACAGACGACACCGTCGCAATGCGAGGAGGAGGAGAGCGGTGTAGCGACTATAAAAGGTGCGCTGGTTCTACGACGATTGACAGGAAGCCAACGAGGGGCATCCATCCATCCACGACACGAGGCGTTTCGTGGACCAAAATGTAAGTTGACCGTCTCTGCTGTGAGAGTGTATTCTATGTATGACATTGTTTTTCAGGAACCAATAGCCGCTGTCACCGCATGACACTGACCACAGGGACTCATCCCATCCTCTCTCATCATCATCAATCTCAAGCGTTCCTCAACTGAAGGGAAAAGTGAGCATTGTTTCGTGAGGGGGAATCTCGTACTGATTTTGTTTGACCGCAGTGCCGCGCTGTCTCGTATGTCAGTACGACCCCATCGATGCCATGCTCGTGGCCGTAGAAAGAGAGCACGAAGCTAGAATAGAGAATCTCGGTAATAGCCCAGTCGTCCTTTCAGATGACGACGACGACGACGACAGAGTCAGTAGTCCGCCTTTCGTAATACCTGAAACGGACGACGATGACGACGAATTGCTCATGTGGGAAGGGGATCAGTCGTATGCAGATTTCATTCCTCTGTCTGGTAGGGTTCGAGATGAATCAGCAGATGCAAGCCCAGAATTTCGAAACGAAGCTGAGCCTGTCCAGGGTCGTAGAATCGTTGAATTGAGAGAACACGTCGTAGAGAATCATCCCTCTGTCACGGAGAGACGATTCCTTCCTTTTTTTGTCACAGACGAGGCATTTGACGGAACGGCTACTAGGTACACGCTTCTCTGTTCCCCGCACGACGACAACGTCGACGATTTGCGACTCTATCTACCGAGCATAGCTCCAGTAATCACGCGCGTCCTCGAAGCTTATCCCATGCCTTTCAAATTTTGTCTGTGCTCGAAGGCGCTCATGGTTAAGGACGGAGCCGACGGGTTGACTTCGCATCTCCTTCACGTGAACCTTCACATGAGAGTCGTTCATAACCGCCAAGAAATCGAAGGCGCGATAAATGCTGCCATCGCAGAGTCCTCGCAACGCGTTGAAAACTATGCGAGAGAAGGGTCTGGTTTCACCTCGAACGACGTCCAATGTGTCGACTTAAAACTAACCGAAGCGGATAGGATGCACGATCGAGCTTCCCGAGCTGCTAAAGAGAAAAACAAAGACTCTCACAAACGTCAAACTTCCACCGAATCACGAAAACGAGTGTTTCAAGTATAGCGTGCTGGCACTCTTACATCCTTTGAGGAGCAAACCAAACCTGCATGTAAGATACCACAAGTACATGAATCCTTCCCATCCGGAGACGCGCGTAACGTACTGGCCGCCCTGCTTCCCAGTCACTTACGAAGACATTACCCTGTGGGAGAGAAAAAACAAAATCTCCGTCTACATCTACGTGTTCGACGAGCAGACGAGTTCGATATCTACCGGACGGGTTCCCTGCACGCTCTATAAGGATAAAGTCCACCTGCTCGAGGTTAGGGAGCATTTCTATGGGATCCGAAAATTTAGCACTTTCATGGGACGAAGTGACTACTTTTATTGCGAGAAATGCACGTCCGGCTACGGAACGAGAGAGGCATTGCAGCAACACGAACGTCTGTGTCGAGACGTAAACGAAGTGATTCTCGAAATACCAAAAGCGGGGGAGTGTGTCTCCTTCAACAAGATACAGTACATGCATCCCTACCCCTATTTCGCGGTGTTGGACACGGAGAGCGTTTTGGAAAAAAACGCGCTCGTGAAGGACGCCTCGAGTGTGCACAGGATGAGCTCGTACAGCATTGTGCTAGTGAGAAGTTGTGATGGGAAAATAATGGACGTAGATGGCTATTTGGGACCCAACGCGGCAGAGAAATGCTTGCTCTCGCTCAAGCGATTTAGTGATCAAATCGATAGGTTGAACAGTTGTCCCGCGCCGTTGGTCATGAGTATGGAAGACCACTTTCGGCACGCGAGTGCTACACACTGCAAATTTTGTGGAATCGAATTTAACCGACATACGCGGAAGGTATCGCATCACGACCACACCCGCTTCATAGAGTCCGGTTCTTCGAATTTTGTCGCGACGCTGTGTGATACGTGTAACCTTACGTGTCGTAATACCAAAGAACTCGTCGTGTGCGTGCACAACCTGCAGTACGATTTGAGCTCCCTTCTCCGCCACATGCACGTTCTAAATCTGGGCGAGCCGTGGATCTTAGCTTCGAGCTCGGAAAAGATAAGAGGGTTCAACATTGGCGATCTCCATTTCCGCGATACCACGCAGTTTTTCAACCTCTCCTTGTCGAACCTGGTGGAAACCCTGCTCGCCAGCGGTGGTGAAAGCGCGTTTCATTGTACCCGTCAAATGTTTGGTGACCGTTTCCGACGCCTCCTCAGGAAGGGCATTTACCCGTACACCTTCGTCGACAGTTTCGAAGCGTACAATTTGCCCGCACTACCGCCAAAGGAAACTTTCAAAAGCGACCTGAACGACCAAGAGGTCACGGACGAGGACTATCAGTACACCCTCGAGATTTTCGAATTGTTCGAATGTAAGAACCTCGGCGGTTACACGCGTCTCTACGTCACGCTCGACGCCTGTCAGCTCTGCGACGTCGTACTGTATTTCAGGAAGATTGCGCTAGAGACGGATAGGTTAGATATCCTACGCACAGTGTCCCTCGCCAGTTACGCGTGGAGCAGCGCTCTGAAGCTCACCAAAGTCAAACTCGAGCTCATGAGCGATTGCGAGATGTACGAAACGATCGAGAAGGGAATCAGGGGAGGCATTTGTAACAGCTTCCACAGATACTGTCGGGCTAATCACGAGGGGTGCGACGATTACGATCCCCAGCAAGAAAAGACTTTTATCCAGTACCTCGACGTAAACAGTTTGTACCCGTACGCGATGACTTTCCATCTCCCGACAGGTGGTTTTGAGTGGGTCGATCCTTCGAGGTGGAGCGAGATCGATTTTCTCAACATTCCTCACGATTCGGAAGTGGGTTACGTGTACGTGGTAGACTTGTCATATCCCGAAGAACTGCACGCGCTCACTAGGGATTTTCCCCTGGCACCCGAACACAGGTGCGTGGACGAGAACGAACTCTCCCCCTACCAACGCCACCTGAAAGATGCGTTGGCGCTGAACGCCCCTTCCACAACGAAACTCTTGCTGACGTGCTACGACAAAGAACGCTACGTCGTTCATTATGCACTGCTCGCTCTGTACGTGAGGTTGGGCATGAAAATAAAACGTGTTCACAGCATCCTCTCGTTCCGCCAAGACAACTTTTTGCGAACCTTCGTGCAGAGAAACGTCGCGTTGAGGAATGCCGCGAGCACGAAATTCGAGCGACTTCTGTACAAAACCATGTCGAACAGCACGTTCGGTAAGTCGATACAAAATGTGAGACGGATGAAAAAGTATGTCCTAGCCTACGACGAAGAAAGCGCGCTCCGAAAAGCTAGCTCCGTCGACAGTCAGCATTTTCACATTCTGAGTGATAAGTGCATCTTGTACGAGATGAAACAACGCCGCATCAAATGCACGCACCCCCTTTACGTGGGCTTTGCCATTCTTGAAATATCCAAAGTCCGAATGTACAGCTTCATCTACGAGTCGCTCTTTTCTCGCTTGACATGTCTAGTGCAATTGATCTATAGCGACACGGACAGCGTAATTTTTTCTCTCACGTGTGAAAGCCTGGAAGAGCAGCTGATGAAGATTGAGAGTGAGTTAGATCTGTCTTCCTATCCGACGGACCACCCACTTTTCAACGACGAGCACGCGAATCAGATGGGGTACTTCAAAGACGAGACGGGGGGCGGAGTTATTCAGGAAGTCGTAGCCATCCGAGCGAAAATGTACAGCATTCTCTTGGCTGGGACACACAAACAGATCGCGAGAGCCAAAGGAGTTAAGAAAGACGTGGTGAGGAAACATTTATTGCACGAAGTGTACCGAGATTCTCTGTTCAATGAAAAGGCGGTCTCTCAGAAGCAGTGCACCATCCAGAGTATAAAGCAAACGATGTACACCATTTCGACAGTGATGACGAGCTCGTTGCGGGGACTTTCGCCGTTGAAACATTCCTTCTCCACTTCTTCCCAAGAAGCGTGGGTACGGGAACAATTTTGTAAAGAGTGGTAGCTGAACATCTTCACGTAGTGATGACGCGAGCGTGGTACGCGCTGCCTTTATACAGATAAACGCGCGCGCGCAAAGAACGGAAAATGAAAGCGAAACTGAAAAGCCACCCGTCGCCGCTAGGAGCGCGCGCAGCAGAGAGCCGAAACCGAAAACACCCGCGGCCGGCGCAGAGGGAGCTAGCAGCGCGCGCGCGCATGCGCGGACGGGTGGAGCAGAGGGCGCGCGCGCATCCATAGCGGCCGCTGCGCGTCGTCTCTCTCAGTTTCTCTCGGACCGTCGCGGAAGACGGACGTGCGCTCCGCGCGCTCGCTCACTTTCTGGCTGGATCTCGTAGAGAGCAGACGTGTGTGTTCTCCGCGCTTGCTCAGTTTCTGCCTGGAAGTTGCCGCGGGGGAAAAGGTGAGTGATTTGACGCGCTCCTTTTCTCGTATGTTTGCCGTGTTTAGCGGTGACCGCGCTCGTGTTAAGCCTTTTCTCGCATGTTTAGACTTGTTTTGCGGTGTCCAAGCCTGTTGACGCATGTTTAGCGATGTGTGGTTCCCGCCTTGTGTTAGCTGCGTAGTGTTGAGGTTAGACCTAAGCGATCGTCCCCGTAAGCCTCTTTCCTCGTATGTTTGCCGTGTTTAGCGGTGACCGCGCTCGTGTTAAGCCTTTTCTCGCATGTTTAGCGATGTGTGGTTCCCGCCTTGTGTTAGCTGCGTAGTGTTGGGGTTAGGCCTAAGCGATCACCCCCGTAAGCCTCTTTCCTCGTATGTTTGCCGTGTTTAGCGGTGACCGCGCTCGTGTTAAGCCTTTTCTCGCATGTTTAGCGATGTGTGGTTCCCGCCTTGTGTTAGCTGCGTAGTGTTGTGGTTAGGCCTAAGCGATCGTCCCCGTAAGCCTTTTTCCCCGATGTGTACTGTTTTCTGTTTAGCAGTAGTGGTTAGACCTTTTCTCTCGCATGCCTAGACTTGCTTAGCAGTGCTGTCATTTTTACCTGCCGCTAGTATCTTGTTCTGTCTTTCTCGTCTAGAGCTATGATGGTGGCGCCATCTGGTGTGATGCCTTGCAACTAAGTGGCCACCTGTCGTCGATCTCTGCAACTGCTGGGTGCAAACTACCAACATGGCGGACGCTGGTCACTCGGGTGTTGCGGAGCGCTTCTTCGCCGCGGCATCGTTGATTTTCGAATAAATTGTTTCTCTCCACTCTATTTCTATCTTTTTATTTTATTTTCTGCCTATTTTTTTATTTTTTATGACCACGATTATCCGGAAACGCACATCTTCGTCTGGACGCGAGATAGACATTCCCCAATTAGTGTGATGGCTCCCTGGAGGGTGCTGATTAATGTGGGGGGTCCCAATTAGCTCTAATTGCTAATTAATGGCGTCCAGATGAAGATGTGCGTTTCCGGATAAACGTGGTCAGTACTTACTACTAGTCCTTGCATTAGAAATGATGAATATCACAAACTGTGGAAGAACATTGAATGGAAAGTTTAAAAGAAAGGGTTGTTGGTTAAAAATGATTTGTAAACGTGAAATGAACAAGCTAATGCAATCTCAATCATGGTCAGCTGATGTAGAAAAAAAACTAAAGTAAACAGCAAGCAAGAAGACAAAAGCCCAATGTTGCAACTTGCATGATAAATGATTACTTCCCTTTTAACAAAGGGCACCAAAATTAAATGGTTGAAGCAAACAGTCGTTTGCAGAAAAGTAAATGTTTGGAAAATATGGCATGAACTAGGTGATGCTATTTCAGCCACAGTGGGCTGGCACACAAAAACAGTTGCAGCAAAAAAACAGAAGTTTCACATGAGTAAATAGATCTGAAACATGACTGTCCCTTTAGTGAAGGGCACTATAACTGTGTTCGAAGCAAAAGGGTAGAAGCAAAATTTGGGGTACAATATTATTCCAACAACAATTAGTGTTTGCCAAACGGGAAATAATTTTACCATAAAAAGAGAAGAACAGTTACGATAAAAAGAGAACAGTTTTCCAAGTATTCACACTGCTGTTACATGTAAGAATGGCCGTGAAGTTTTACTTGAGGTTCAAAGGCGGCCGAAAAGCATGGTAGCTCCAGAACGTAGCAGCAGGGTGACGAAAAAGCAGAGCGATGTTCTCTTACCATATCTTAAAAACTAAGTATACAACCGAGTGTTGGTTATAGTCAAGCATGATGAAGGCATGCTAACAGGAACACTATAACGGACAAGCACGCACATACGCCATTCAACTTTAACTGACATGTGTTAGCCTATGCCTCTCCCAAGCTCTTTGAAAAGATTACCTCACTTGGAATCAGGATTAGTGAGTGGTGGCTAACGTTATTACCGCCACATCAACACGGAAGAGCGTAATGGCCTCCCTTCTGCATCATGTCATGGAACGGGCTATTCTGTATTTTGGGATGGCTGCGAGTAACGTTAGCCACTATACAGGGTGTTTCACCTAAAATGATAAATTCCAGCTTGCGACGTACTCGCCTGAGGATTGTGGGACTTTTTGCAATTACCTTCTGGAAACCTTTGACTGCATTTAAGAAGGCTTTGGACATTTTTTTATTATCCAACTTTTTTTTCAATCGAACTTTGAAAATTGCTAAGGGAACCTCACTTTTTTTTACACAAATGTGAAGCCCTCCATGGATAACCACATACCCAACAAAAACTGCACAGTATTGCAACAGAAATAGTATAAGAAAATTAGTAAATATTCCACTTTAGCCCCGCGGCTGCTCGATTGCCACTTAGAAGATCGTACGGAAGATGTGAGGAAAGGAGGAAGGGTTCCCGCCTCTTGCTTTATTATTATTTCCCCTGCTCTGACCTTGACGGTGGTGACAAGGCAAAACAAATGAAGGTAGGAACACTTCCTCCTCAAGGCATACATTTCGCACACATTCCTTTGAGAAAATCATGCAAGCAGGGCTGAAGCCTTATTGCCACTAATTTTTGTCGACTATTTCTGTTGCGATATTGTGCAGTTTTTGTTGGGTCTGCGGTTATCCGTGGAGGACTTCATATTTCTGTTTAAAAAAGTTTCGCGTGGCGATTTTTGTAGTTCAATTGACAAAATAAATTTCCCACAATTAAAAATTGGCCAAAGACTTCCTCAATGGTGCCAAAATTTCGAGGAGGTAATTGCCGAAAGTCCCACAGTCGTCCAGCAGGTACATCGCCAGTTAAATGTTTTGTGACTCTTGGTGAAACACCCTGTATAGGCCTATCTCCCTGTGAAAATCATCTTTTGAAAGAACTCAGGAGAGACATGGCCTAAGTTACCCACATTAAGCTGTTTGCGCGTGCTTGTCCGTCCTAGTGTTACACTCCGCATTCTTTCATCATGTTCACCCCTTGAAGCATTTTGTAGTTGTACAAAACCAGCATAACTGATGCATCAAGGCAGTTAAGACACTGTGAAGGCATTCCACATTGGCACGCAAGAAAACAGTACATAGCTGCCACTTTTGCTGTGATTTAGTCCTTCCACTCTTGCCACTTATTTAGACGTCCTGTCGTGGCGCTCTTTGGCGTGCCTCAGCCACGATTTTATGTTGTGCCCCACTTCGCTGCGTGTGGCATTCTTAAGCAGCCGGTTGGACATCACGATGCCTAGAAGAATTATGACACAGCTGTTAGAAAAATGACACGTCACCTGCGCATACAGTTTAACCTGATTACAGTCACATTTTCTAGCAGAAACATTGCGTAATACTTACCGCAAATTTGCTGAAAAATATAACTAGGCCTGACTTTTTCGGGTTTTACTTTTTTACCGAATTCAGAGCTAACAGTTATAACTTTCTTCAAAAATACAGCACGTGACTAAACCCAGATTGGGTTCAATCGTGTTGAGTCAGGTGTGGACTTTCAGTTTAGTCGTCATGATGTTTTTATTTTGACGCTCTTCATAATCATACTTATGTATTTACAATAAGGGTTTCTTTCACTGCTTTTCTTCGGTTATTGGGAATTTGGTATCCCCTGGTCCAGCAGTTCTCGAGGAAACAGGGCTACCTGATAGTCGCTCATTTGCTTCAGAGTGTATTGAGCGTATGTGTATGTGCGATGTATTGAGCGTGTATGTTCTATGTATATTCTGTGACATCACACAACAAGCACTATGTTATCACGACCTTTTTCTACCATTCTTCGCGACATTCTCGAAATAATCGGGTGACATACCTTTCGAACTCATGGTCAGTCAAAGTGAACGCCGGCACTTGGTGAACGCTCCAGTCACCGATGCCAGGGTAACGCCACGATGACACACTGCAACCAAATGTTTTCCGTATTAATATTTCAGCTTTCATATTCCCGCGATCAACAGACGAAGAGACACTGCCCACATACGTTGACTTTGCTCAGACTTGGCGGGAATTACACGCTGTAACATATGCGAACTGGGGGAGACGCCACATCACTAATGTTACACATCGACGCGAAAACAAGACATTTTTATGACAATCTTTGAAGTAATCGAATTATGGTTGTCCAAGCTTTCGAATCCGACACATTTAACAAATCAATGTTGTTACATGCGTTCACTGTCGGCAATGAAAATCCCTACAAACCACGCTTCTAAATAGATGAATTCTCAGATTCCGCCGATGCTGTGTCGCTTCTGACGGCGACCCCTCCGAGATCCTCGTACCCTTGGCGTCGCTATAGAGATAAATAAACAACATATTAATAGAGAAAAATTAACTTAAATGGTGAGCTTACCTGACAAAACGCGTCCTCTACGCGCTCCGCGTTCAACAGAACTATGCTGGATTGGATTGGCCAAGCGGGTGAACGCCAAGTACGACGACAAGGTTGTTGGACTGTGTGCAGCTAAACGCTCCGAAAGCGTAGTACGCGCTGCAAGCAAATTTACGCTGCGGAAACAGTCGGCACAATTAAGTACGCTTAGCCAATATCTGTTCATGAAAGATAAGTTCTTCTCTGTTTCTTTTTTCTTCAACCGGATTGGCCCGCCTGATTCCGGTTGTACCTCTGGAGTCTGGACACATCGTTTCACCGCGTACACGTCAGCTGCGCCATCAAAATGACGGTGACCGCACACTGAATGCTTTATCGCAGGTATGTGGATATTGCAAAGTGAAGATCGCACCACATGATGCATCTCTTGTCCCCAGCATTTCCGATGCGGGGCGCGCATGAGATGTACCATATGCGGTCCCGCTGAGATGTCCATTGGACATCCATACCAAGTTTCAGCGGGACGTCTTGTCGTTTCGGACATGATGGGAATGCGAGGATATCCTAAGGACGATGTGTGTTGTCTGGGC
>NW_026999638.1:0-24776 GCF_037126465.1 Ornithodoros turicata
ACCCGCGTGTATGCAGTATTTGGGAAGAGAGTGGATTCTTGATCAACTTTGCACATTTACACTTTCTATCGTTGAATTATTTTCAGACTCTAGGCGATTCTTTTTATTTTCGTGTGCGGACTACACACGCGTGTATGCGGTATTTGGTGCTAGAGTGGATCCCGATCAACATTGCACGGTTAAGTTTCTATCGTTTAATTATTTTCAAACTCTAGGCAATTCTTTTTATTTTCGTGTGCGGATTATACACGCGTGTATTCAGTATTTGGGACAACAGTGGATCCCTGATCAAGTTTGCACGTTTACACTTTCTATCGTTGAATTATTTTCAAACTCTAGGCGATTCTTTTCATTTTCGTGTGCAGACTATACACGCGTGTATGCGGTATTTTGTACAAGAGTGGATCCCGATTAACATTGCACGTTTACGCTTTCTATCGTTGAATTATTTTCAAATTCTAGGTGATTATTTTTATTTTCGTGTGCGGACTATACACGCGTGTATGCGGTATTTGGTACTAGAGTGGATCTTGATCAACATTGCACATTTACGCTTTCTATCGTTGAATTATTTTCCAACTCTAGGCGATTCTTTTCGTTTTCGTGTACGGACTATACACGCGTGTATGCACTATTGGGAACAAGAGTGGATCCCTCATCAACTCTGCACATTTACACTTTCTATCGTTCAATTATTTTTCAGACTCGAGGCGATTCTTTTTATTTTCGTGTGCGGAATATAGATGCGTGTATGAACTATTTCGGACAAGAGTGCATCCCTGATCAACTTCGCATGTTTACACTTTCTATCGTTCAATTATTTTCAAAATCTAGGCGAATCTTTCCATTTTCGTGTGCAGACTATACACGCGTGTATGCGGTATTTGGTACAAGAGTGGATCTCGATCAACATTGCACGTTTACGCTTTCTATCGTTGAATTATTTTCAAACTCTAGGCGATTCTTTTTATTTTTGTGTGCGGACGATACACGCGTGTATGAACTATTTGGGACAACAGTGGATCCCTGATCAACTTCACACGTTTACACTTTCTATCGTTGAATTATTTTCAAACTCGATGTGATTCTTTTCATTTTTGTGTGCGGACGATACACGCGTGTATGCAGTATTGGGGACAAGAGTGGATCCCTCATCAACTTTGCACATTTACACTTTCTATCGTTGAATTATTTTCAAACTCTAGGCGATTCTTTTCATTTTCATGTGCAGACTATACACGCATGCATGCGGTATTTTGTACAAGAGTGGATCCCGATCAACATTGCACGTTTAAGTTTCTATCGTTGAATTATTTTGAAACTCAAGGCGATTCATTTTATTTTTGTGTGCGGACTATACACGCCTGTATTCAGTATTTGGGACAAGAGTGGATCCCTGATCAACTTTGCACGTTTACACTTTCTATCGTTGAATTATTTTCAAACTCTAGGCGATTCTTTTCATTTTCGTGTGCAAACTATACACGCGTGTATGCGGTATTTTGTACAAGAGTGTATCCCGATCAACGTTGCACGTTTACGCTTTCTATCGTTAAATTATTTTCAAACTCTAGCCGATCCTTTTTATTTTTGTGTGCGGACGATACACCCGTGTATGAACTATTTGGGAAGAGAGTGGATTCTTGATCAAGTTTGCACGTTTACACTTTCTATCGTTGAATTATTTTCAAACTCTAGGCGATTCTTTTTATTTTCGTGTGCAGACTATACACGCGTGCATGCGGTATTTTGTACAAGAGTGGATCCCGATCAACATTGCACGTTTAAGTTTCTATCGTTGAATTATTTTGAAACTCAAGGCGATTCATATTATTTTTGTGTGCGGACTATACACGCCTGTATTAAGTATTTGGGACAAGAGTGGATCCCTGATCAACTTTGCACGTTTACACTTTCTATCGTTGAATTATTTTCAAACTCTAGGCGATTCTTTTCATTTTCGTGTGCAAACTATACACGCGTGTATGCGGTATTTTGTACAAGAGTGTATCCCGATCAACGTTGCACGTTTACGCTTTCTATCGTTAAATTATTTTCAAACTCTAGCCGATCCTTTTTATTTTCGTGTGTGGACTATACACGCGTGCATGCGGTATTTTGTACAAGAGTGGTTCCCGATCAACGTTGCACGTTTAAGTTTCTATCGTTTAATTATTTTCAAACTCTAGGCAATTCTTTTTATTTTCGTGTGCGGATTATACACGCGTGTATTCAGTATTTGGGACAACAGTGGATCTCTGATCAAGTTTGCACGTTTACATACACTTTCTATCGTTGAATTATTTTCAAACTCTAGGCGATTATTTTCATTTTCGGGTGCAGACTATACACGCGTGTATGCGGTATTTGGTACAAGAGTGGCTCCCTGATCAACTTTACACGTTTACACTTTCTATCGTTGAAATATTTTCAAACTCTAGGTGATTCTTTTTATTTTCGTGTGCGGACTATACACGCGTGTATGCGGTATTTGGTACTAGAGTGGATCTCGATCAGCATTGCACCTTTACGCTTTCTATCGTTGAATCATTTTCAAACTCTAGGCGATTCTTTTCATTTTCGTGTACGGACTATACACGCGTGTATGCAGTATTTGGGGCAAGAGTGGATCCCTCATCAACTTTGCACATTTACACTTTCTATCGTTGAATTATTTTCAGACTCAAGGCGATTCTTTTCATTTTTGTGTGCGGACGATACACGCGTGTATGAACTATTTGGGACAACAGTGGATCCCTGATCAACTTCGCACGTTTACACTTTCTATCGTTGAATTATTTTCAAACTCTAGGTGATTCTTTTCATTTTCGTGTACGGACTATACACGCGTGTATGCAGTATTGGGGACAAGACTGGATCCCTCATCAACTTTGCACATTTACACTTTCTATCGTTGAATTATTTTCAGAGTCTAGGCGATTCTTTTTATTTTTGTGTGCGGACGATACACGGCGTGTATGAACTATTTGGGACAACAGTGCATCCCTGATCAAGTTTGCACGTTTACACTTTCTATCGTTGAATTATTTTCAAACTCTAGCCGATTCTTTTTATTTTCGTGTGCGGACTATACACGCGTGTATGCAGTATTTGGGAAAGAGTGGATCCCTGATCAACTTCGCACGTTTAGACTTTCTATTGTTGAATTATTTTCAAACTCTTGGTGATTCTTTTTATTTTCGTGTTCAGACCATACACGCGTGTATGCGGTATTTTGTACAAGAGTGGATCCCTGATCAACTTCGCACGTTTGCACTTACTGTCGTTGAATTATTTTCAAACCCCTGGCGATTCTTTTTATTTTTTGTGCGGACTATACACGCGTGTATGCAGTATTTGGGAAGAGACTGGATCATTGATCAACTTTGCACGTTTACCCTTTCTATCGTTGAAATATTTTCAAACTCTAGGTGATTCTTTTTATTTTCGTGTGCGGACTATACACGCGTGTATGCGGTATTTGGTACAAGAGTGGCTCCCTGATCAACTTTACACGTTTACACTTTCTATCGTTGAAATATTTTCAAACTCTAGGTGATTCTTTTTATTTTCGTGTGCGGACTATACACGCGTGTATGCGGTATTTGGTACTAGAGTGGATATCGATCAACATTGCACCTTTACGCTTTCTATCGTTGAATCATTTTCAAACTCTAGGCGATTCTTTTCATTTTCGTGTACGGACTATACACGCGTGTATGCAGTATTTGGGGCAAGAGTGGATCCCTCATCAACTTTGCACATTTACACTTTCTATCGTGGAATTATTTTCAGACTCTAGGCGATTCTTTTTATTTTCGTGTGCGGAATATACACGCGTGTATGAACTATTTCGGACAAGAGTGGATCCCTGATCAACTTCACACCTTTACACTTTCTATCGTTGAAATATTTTCAAACTCTAGGTGATTGTTTTTATTTACGTGTGCGGACTATACACGCGTGTATGCGGTATTTGGTACTAGTGGATCCTGATCAACATTGCACGTTTACACTTTCTATCGTTGAATTATTTTCAAAACCTAGGCGAATCTTGTCATATTCGTGTGCAGACTATACACGCGTGTATGCGGTATTTTGTACAAAATTGAATCCTGATCAACATTGCACGTTTACGCTTTCTATCGTTTAATTATTTTCAAACTCTAGGCGATCATTTTTATTTTCGTGTGCGGACTATACACGCGTGTATGCGGTATTTGGGACAAGAGTGGATTCCTGATCAACTTTGCACGTTTACACTTTCTATCGTTGAATTATTTTCAAACTCTGGGCAATTCTTTTTATTTTTTGTGCGGACTATATACGCGTGTATGCATTATTTGGGAAGAGAGTGTACCCCGATCAACATTGCACGTTTACGCTTTCTATCGTTGAATTATTTTCAAACTCTAGGTGATTCTTTCTATCTTCGTGTGTGGACTATACACGCGTGTATGCGGTATTTGGTACAAGGGTGCGTCCCTGATCAACTTTGCACGTTTACACTTTCTATCGTTGAATTATTTTCAAACTCTAGGCGATCCTTTTTATTTTCGTGTGCGGACTATACACGCGTGTATGCAGTATTTGGGAAAGAGTGGATCCCTGATCAACTTCGCACGTTTAGACTTTCTATCGTTGAATTATTTTCAAACTCTTGGTGATTCTTTTTATTTTCGTGTTCAGACCATGCACGCGTGCATGCGGTATTTTGTACAAGAGTGGATCCCTGATCAACTTCGCACGTTTACACTTTCTATCGTTTAATTATTTTCAGACTCTAGGCGATTCTTTTTATTTTCGTGTGCGGAATATACACGCGTGTATGAACTATTTCGGACAAGAGTGGATCCCTGATCAACTTCGCACGTTTACACTTTCTATCGTTGAAATATTTTCAAACTCTAGGTGATTGTTTTTATTTTCGTGTGCGGACTATACACGCGTGTATGCGGTATTTGGTACTAGTGGATCCTGATCAACATTGCACGTTTACACTTTCTATCGTTGAATTATTTTCAAAATCTAGGCGAATCTTGTCATTTTCGTGTGCAGACTATACACGCGTGTATGCGGTATTTTGTACAAAAGTGAATCCTGATCAACTTTGCACATTTACACTTTCTATCGTTGAATTATTTTCAAACTCTAGGCGATTCTTTTTATTTTGGTGTGCGGACTATATACGTGTGTATGCGGCATTTTGTACAAGAGTGGATCCTGATCAACATTGCACGTTTAGCTTTCTATCGTTAAATTATTTTCAAACTCTGGGCAATTCTTTTTATTTTTTGTGCGGACTGTATACGCGTGTATGCATTATTTGGGAAGAGAGTGTACCCCGATCAACATTGCACGTTTACGCTTTCTATCGTTGAATTATTTTCAAACTCTAGGTGATTCTTTCTATTTTCGTGTGTGGACTATACACGCGTGTATGCGGTATTTGGTACAAGAGTGCATCCCTGATCAACTTTGCATGTTTACACTTTCTATCGTTGAATTATTTTCAAACTCTAGGCGATCCTTTTTATTTTCGTGTGCGGACTATACACGCGTGTATGCAGTATTTGGGAAAGAGTGGATCCCCGATCAACTTCGCACGTTTAGACTTTCTATCGTTGAATTATTTTCAAACTCTGGGCAATTCTTTTTATTTTTTTGGCGGACTATACATACGTGTCTGCAGTATTTGGGAAGAGAGTGGATTCTTGATCAACTTTGCACGTTTACGCTTTCTATCGTTGAATTATTTTCAAACTCTAGGCGATTCTTTTCATTTTCGTGTACGGACTATACACGCGTGTATGCGGTATTTGGTACTAGAGTGGATCCCGATCAACATTGCACGTTGACGCTTTCTATCGTTGAATTATTTTCAAACCCTAGGCGATTCTTTTCATTTTCGTGTACGGACTATACACGCGTGTATGCACTATTTGGGACAAGGGTGGATCCCTCATCAACTTTGCACATTTACACTTTCTATCGTTGAATTATTTTCAGACTCTTTGAGATTCTTTTCATTTTCGTGTGCAGACTATACACGAGTGTATGCGGTATTTTGTACAAGAGTGGATCCCGATCAACTTTGCACATTTACACTTTCTATCGTTGAATTACTTTCAAACTCTGGGTGATTCTTTTTATTTTCGTGTGAGGACTATAGACGCGTTTATGCAGTATTTAGGACAAGAGTGGATCCCGATCAACTTTGCACATTTACACTTTCTATCGTTGAATTACTTTCAAACTCTGGGTGATTCTTTTCATTTTCGTGTACGGACTATACACGCGTGTATGCAGTATTTGGGACAAGAGTGGATCCTGATCAACATTGCACGTTTGCACTTTCTATCGTTGAATTATTTTCAAAATCTAGGCGAATCTTGTCATTTTCGTGTGCAGACTATACACGCGTGTATGCGGTATTTTGTACAAAAGTGAATCCCGATCAACTTTGCACATTTAAACTTTCTATCGTTGAATTACTTTCAAACTCTAGGTGATTCTTTTTATTTTCGTGTTAGGACTATACACGCGTGTATGCGGTATTTGGTACAAGAGTGCATCCCTGATCAACTTTGCACGTTTACACTTTCTATCGTTCAATTATATTCAAACTCTAGGCGATTCTTCTTATTTTCGTGTGAGGACTATACACGTGTTTATCCAGTACTTGGGACAAGAGTGGATCCCCGATCAACTTCGCACGTTTACACTTTCTATCGTTGAATTATTTTCAAACTCTAGGTGATTCTTTCTATTTTCGTGTGTGGACTATACACGCGTGTATGCGATATTTGGTACAAGAGTGCATCCCTGATCAACTTTCCACGTTTACACTTTCTATCGTTGAATTATTTTCAAACTCTAGGCGATCCTTTTTATTTTCGTGTGCGGACTATACACGCGTGTATGCAGTACTTGGGAAAGAGTGGATCCCTGATCAACTTCGCACGTTTAGACTTTCTATCGTTGAATTATTTTCAAACTCTTGGTGATTCTTTTTATTTTCGTGTTCAGATCATACACGCGTGCATGCGGTATTTTGTACAAGCGTGGATCCCTGATCAACTTCGCACGTTTACACTTTCTATCGTTTAATTATTTTCAAACTCTAGGCGATCCTTTTTATTTTCGTGTGAGGACTATACACGCGTGTATGCAGTATTTGGGACAAGAGTGCATCCCTGATCAACTTTGCATGTTTACACTTTCTATCGTTGAATTACTTTCAAACTCTGGGCAATTCTTTTCATTTTCGTGTGCGGACTATACACGAGTGTATGCGGTATTTTGTACAAGAGTGGATCCCGATCAACTTTGCACATTTACACTTTCTATCGTTGAATTACTTTCAAACTCTGCGTTATTCTTTTTATTTTCGTGTGCGGAATATACACGCGTGTATGAACTATTTCGGACAAGAGTGGATCCCTGATCAACTTCGCACGTTTACACTTTCTATCGTTGACATATTTTCAAACTCTAGGTGATTGTTTTTATTTTCGTGTGCGGACTATACACGCGTGTATGCGGTATTTGGTACTAGTGGATCCTGATCAACATTGCACGTTTACACTTTCTATCGTTGAATTATTTTCAAAATCTAGGCGAATCTTGTCATTTTCGTGTGCAGACTATACACGCATGTATGCGGTATTTTGTACAAAAGTGAATCCTGATCAACTTTGCACATTTACACTTTCTATCGTTGAATTATTTTCAAACTCTAGGCGATCATTTTTATTTTCGTGTGCGGACTATACACGCGTGTATGCAGTATTTGGGACAAGAGTGGATCCCTGATCAACTTCGCACGTTTGCACTTTCTATCGTTTAATTATTTTCATTCTCTGGGCAATTATTTTTTTTTTTTTGCGGACTATACATACGTGTATGCAGTATTTGGGAAGAGAGTGGATTCTTGATCAACTTTGCACGTTTACGCTTTCTATCGTTGAATTATTCTCAAACTCTAGGCGATTCTTTTGATTTTCGTGTACGGACTATACACGCGTGTATGCGGTATTTGGTACTAGAGTGGATCCCCATCAACTTCGCACGTTTAGACTTTCTATTGTTGAATTATTTTCAAACTCTGGGCAATTCTTTTTATTTTTTGTGCGGACTGTATACGCGTGTATGCATTATTTGGGAAGAGAGTGTACCCCGATCAACATTGCACGTTTACGCTTTCTATCGTTGAATTATTTTCAAACTCTAGGTGATTCTTTCTATTTTCGTGTGTGGACTATACACGCGTGTATGCGGTATTTGGTACAAGAGTGCATCCCTGATCAACTTTGCACGTTTACACTTTCTATCGTTGAATTATTTTCAAACTCTAGGCGATCCTTTTTATTTTCGTGTGCGGACTATACACGCGTGTATGCAGTATTTGGGAAAGAGTGGATCCCTGATCAACTTCGCACGTTTACACTTTCTATCGTTTAATTATTTTCAAACTCTGGGCAATTATTTTTTTTTTTTTTGCGGACTATACATACGTGTATGCAGTATTTGGGAAGAGAGTGGATTCTTGATCAACTTTGCACGTTTACGCTTTCTATCGTTGAATTATTCTCAAACTCTAGGCGATTCTTTTGATTTTCGTGTACGGACTATACACGCGTGTATGCGGTATTTGGTACTAGAGTGGATCCCCATCAACTTCGCACGTTTAGACTTTCTATTGTTGAATTATTTTCAAACTCTGGGCAATTCTTTTTATTTTTTGTGCGGACTGTATACGCGTGTATGCATTATGCAGTCGCGTTGTCCCTGTGTAAAGAAAGCACAGGACAAGGGTACGCATATCGAATTGGGAAAATCACTTTTACTCGCGCAGCATAATACAATATACGCTGATTTTTTTACGGGCGAAAATTGCAATAAAAAGCCACTGCTATGCAAGTGCAACAACCATTACTTTTAAACCAACATTTCATGCAATACAACATAAATTTATCACTCTAGTCACACGAAAAGGCATACACAATGTACTTACCGGTTAAGTGGGGTCACAGTCGCACACACACACACAACACAGAAACAACGAGTGACAGTGAAAAATAAGAAATTACACGCACGCCTCCTCGAATAGCAAAGTGTCAAGCACGACAAAACAAATTTTCTACCACCAGAAAATTATTAAACAGAATAATACAATATTCGCAAAAATTAAGCTTGTGTGGCAAACACACAACCTGAGGAACATTGACATCTGCTTTCTGAATTTGTTATACAGGCGTGAGCGATTTGATAAGAATAAAGCACGCTGCTTCGACAAAGCATATATCATGTGTAGCGCAGTCTACTCTATTGAAAATGCGATAAACCTTATTTTTTTTTAAATCACAGTCGGCAAAATATACGGCAATATCGGCAATATCACTGAAGTCAAACACTTACTTGTCAAGTGAGGTCCCAGCTAAACAAACGCGCACGCACACTCACACATTTTCAGTGCCTCACAACGAGCAAAAGCCCAAAGTCTATTCACTGCGCCATAAATTCATATTATTCCTCACGTCAATAATCATCCAACCATCGTCAAAACGGGGAACACGCATATGCGAAACAATAGGCCTTTCCTCCGGATGTAATACGATATCGCCAGTCGACCATCCGAAAGCAAAAAAGGAACACAGCATCTCAGGAATGCATGTTGCCTATACATCCAAGAACAGCATGCAACAATTATAATACACAATGGGATTCATTTCTTTGTACTTTTGTTTGCATGCATATAAATATTTCACAAGAAATATTATAGAGTGTAAACGGAGCCAGCATTCGCTACACCCTGTAGCTCTAATCATTTTTAAACAAACCAGGTTTCATATATTCATAACCACACTACCATTCACTAAATAGGGGAGTCACTAATGATTCAAATAAGATAAAATATCATTCCATCATCATTGACTGCAAACTTCACGCAAGAATAAGCAACTGCTGCGCCTCGTATTTTTCTTATAAGAAACATCAAATAGAGTCAATCTCGCCATGTTAAACACCAACAGCAACGAAGAGTAGGTAATTTTGTGTTTATTTTTGTCATTTCCAGCAGTTCATTACTTTGTGCGAGTCATCAAAAATTAACAAATTCTGATTTGCTGCTGTTAAAGTGATAAAAATAAATACAAAATTGCCTAATCTTCGTTGCTGTTGGTGTTTAACACGGCGTATATAGTAGCATACAGCGTATATTGTATTATGCTGCGCAAGTAGAAGTTATTTTCCCCAATTCAATTTGTGTACCCTTGTCCTGTGCTTTCTTTACACAGAGACAACGCGACTGTGAATGCAATAATTATCTGATAGCAGAAACGAGTGCCTTTTTCTCCGTTTATTAGCATGTGCTTCGGTTTTTTTTTTCAGTTATAGCTATTCAAGCAAAAGTACGTGTAATTTTTCAAGGCTCTTTTCTTCTTTCACTGCTAAAGCAGAAGAAAATCACTTGGTAGAGCCGAATAGTGTTCTATCACGAAAAGTGGGTTTGTTTGTTTTTGTTTGTTTGTTTGTTAGATTTTGTTGTGTGCTCGATATATTGATGAAGTAAGCAGTGCTTAATCTTGCAGTTATGGGTATTTGAGCAGAAATGTTGGTGTCTGAGCCAGGAGTAGAGATTCCAATAAAGCGCCTCTCCTTGTGCATTCCTGAGCTGCTGTGTGCGCGCGCGCGTGTGCTTTTTCCCTGGTTTGTGACGTCATCATGGCATGTTGGGGCTTGTTTAGCAGTGTTGCAATTTTACCCGCCGCTACTATATTGTTGTTTTCTTGTGTTAGCCGCGTAGCGATGTATGGTGACTCTGCGATTATTCCTGATGTCTTAAGCTTTTTCCCTCATCGCTTAAGTGAATTTGTGTACCCTTGTCCTGTGTTTTTTTACGCAGGGGCAATGCGACTCTACGTAGCATTATGCAATAATTATCTGATAGCAGAAGTGGGTGTTTTGTCAGTTGATGGTAGTTTGTTAGCATGTGTTTAATTTTTGAAGTCATAGCTATTTTGCTATTCGAGCAGAAATGCTGGTATCTGAGGGTTTAACGCTGAGGGTAGAAATTCCTGTCTGAGATGAATCTGCATTTCACTGCAGTTTGTTTAATTACAGTAATATTATTGAAATTCCACAGCCACTGTGAACAAAAAGGGATGGTTGTGTGCCTGCTCATGGAAGCAACTTGCATGTTGGAATGACATGTGATGAGAGCGAACTTTGCGCTCAGGTGCGGCAATGGCGTAGGTGGAGGTAGAATTACATAAAGCCAAGGGGCAAGCTGCGACCTTGAACATGCAGAGCAAGTTATTTTTAGGCTATGACGACTCTCCGCACCCGTACATGTTGGGGCATGCAGCGAGGTCGCCGCTATATAAGTGGGAAGGATGTGTAAAGAGGCAGCAGTCTTCGCATCGCTTTGGGAGTGTGCGGAGCTCGCTTCAAAAGTAAGTGTTTTTCATCCACGCTCTGTGCTGCACGTGTTCTTAGTGTTTCTTCTTTTTTTTTCAGTGCCTAGATGCGTGTTCTGCTTTTTTGATCCTCATGATATAGGGCATGATGAGCCATTGGAAGAGAATTCACCATCTTCTCCAGACATCTCACCTGGCACATTGCATGCTCACGTCGAGCGATCACATCTCTATGTGGACATATCCTTCCTACCTTTCTTTCAAACTGATAGCGCATTTCGAGGTATCGTCGAAGCGTTTGTGCTATTGGCATCTGTTCACGATCAGGGAGTAGAGGACTTGCGACAATATTTAATGAACCACCTCCACACTAGAATTGCTATTTAGCGAGCGCAAAGAATACCCTTTAGGTTTTGCATTTGTTCAGACATTCTGATGATGAAAGAAAATTGAGGGGATATAACCACACACATAGCTCATTTTATGGGGCTTGCTCGCGAAGTCCACAGCGACGGAGCTATCCCAAATACTTTGATGGACGTGATTCAGAAGTCCACCAGGCGCATTGAAAATTACCAGCGCGAGGGTTGTGGGTTTGTATCCACTGACGTCCAAAAAGTTCAAATGTGTATTTCCTCTGTGAAAACTAAAAAATTTGGGTGCAATGGGGTACTTCCCACTAATTTGGCTAGTGGTCATAGGAATGTCCTAACGAATGTCCCTTTACCAGAGCGTAAGGAGGGCGAGTGCTTTAAATACAATACGCTCGCCCTCTTGCACCCACAGGAAAGGAACCGATGGAAAAAATATGAAAATTATGCAACAGAGTACTGGTGGCCTACTCACTTCCCTGTTTCATTCGCTGATCTGGACGAGTTCGAAGAGAAAAATCAGATATCTGTGTACGTGTACGCGTACGTCGATCAGGGAGTGCACGTGTCACGACCCCCAAAACTGGAAAGCGAAAAGAAAATTCACTCATTGGAGGTTGATGAGCATTTTTTCGGAATTAAGTCCCTCGAGCGTTTATTGACGAGAAGGAACACGCATTTCGTATGCGAACGTTGCACTCGCTCTTTTAATGAGCAAAAAAAGAGCATGGCGAAACATCGACGCATTTGCGCAGACGTGAACGAAATCATATTAGAATTTTGTGAACCCGGAGAAAATTTTGTAGAATTTACTAAAATACAGTACATGCAACAGTACAACTACGTTGTCGCGCTGGACACGGAGAGCGTACTTGCGCCCAGTGGTGACGCCATGCAGCGTCACATCACCTCTAGCTTTTGTGCCGTGCTCGTGCGTACCGACGACTCAAGGGTGTTGCGCATCAGGACACACCATGGGGAAGATGCTGCGAGGCAGTGCGTGAAAGCATTGATGGAAATGCGGCATGAGATGATCGCCCTGAACGCTTGCTCCACCGCAATGTTGCTGAATGATGAGCAATGTGCTGAGCACAAAGCTGCTACCCACTGTGTGTACTGTAAAGAGGAGTTTACCGATGATCTACCCCGTGTCCGGCATCACAACCATTCAAAGCATTGTAGTGCAGGCAAGACAAATTATATCGCGACATTGTCTAACCCCTGTAACGTCGCGTGCACGACCAGGTGAAAAATTGCCGATCATGGTACACAATTTGTCCTACGATTTCGCCGGGCTACTGCGGGAATTTCACATTCTTGGGTGGAAGCGACCGCCCTTCATTGTGGCCAGCTCCATGGAAAAAATTCGTTCATTCAAAATTGTCACCTGCCTGTTTAAAGATACCCTGCAATATCTGAATTCGTCGCTGGGGTAGCTCGTGGAAACCATCAAATTTATGGGGGGTGCAGAGGCATTCCGATGTTTGAAGCAGGCATTTGGAAACGACTACGAAATTTTACTTCGTAAAGGTGTATTCCCGTACAGCCATGCCAGTTCTTTCACGGTGTACGATGAATTGGCCTTGCTAGAAAAATCCTCCTTTTGAGACGAGAAGGATATAAGTGAGGAGGACTACCAGTATGCGTTGCTCATTGTTGAAAATTTTGGATGCTCAAATTTCAGAGATTATAATGCACTGTACTTGAAAACGGATGCCCTATTACATGCGGACGTGATGCAGCACTTCCGGCGTCTGTGCTACAGTGCACGCGGATTGGAATTGCTTCATTGTGTTTCTCTGGCATCCTATTCGTGGCAATGCACTCTAAATTACACACAGGCAAAATTTGAGTTAATCATTGACGAGGACATGTACAGAACCATCGAATCGAGCGTTAGAGGCGGACTCGTGTCAGGCGAGCAGACGTCATTTACGTGCCAACAACCCTCTGTGTAGTGGCTATGATCCCGATAAAGAGGAGGTGTACCACATCATACATAGATTGCAACAATCTTGACAGATTCAGTATGATAAAGCACTTCCCCGTTGGTGATTTCGAATGGGTCGAGGATTTTAACTCCGTAGATTTTATGCGTCACCCCACTCATTCAGATGTTGGCTACGTGTATGTATGTGACTTGGAGTATCCAAAATCTATGCACGCACTCACATGGTACTTCCCCTGGCTTCTGAGAAGATGGTCGTCCTGAAGGATTGGCTCTCGCCATTCCCGCGAGCGCTTCTCGAAGAATTAATGTATCAGCCAGCTAACAGCAAAAATGCTGCTGCTCACGTGCAAGAACAAGGTGGAGTACGTCGTTCATTACGCGCTGCTCGCACTCTATTGTAGATTGGGTGTGAGAGTGACGAAAATTCACAGAATTCTAAAATTTCGCCAGACACCATTCCTGCGTCCCTACATCGAGGACAATGTTGCCAGACGCGTTGCCTCGAGCACGACGTTCGAAAACAATTTCTATAAACTCTCAAATAATGCGGCATTTGGAAGATCGCTTTTAAATAAATTTAACATGAAGGACATTCGAGTAGCCTTCGATGAGGAGTCGGTGAGTCGCCCCGGCAGTCAGGCGGAATGCGTGAGGATGGAAATTTTGTCCCCGGATTGTGTCATGTACGAAATGCGCAAAAGAAAAGTGCGATGCGTTTTCCCGCTCCAGATTGGGTTTACGATTTTGGAACTGAGTAAATTAACCATGTACTCATTCTACTACGAAACCCTCTTGAGTAAGCTCACTTGTCCAGTGATTACCTGTTACTTTGACACGGATTCTCTGACCCTCGGCCTATTCTGCAAGGACTACGAAGATCAGTTACGAGCGATTGCAGACGACCACTTAGATTTGTCTTCCTTCGACCGGGATCATCCACTGTACAGTGAAAAGAATCATGGGAGATGTGGGGTTTTCAAAAGCGAAACTGGTAGTGTACCTATCGAAGAAGTAATATGCTTGAAAGCTAAAATGTACTCCATCAAACTCGCTGGAGAAAAGCAAATTGCAAGAGCTAAAGGGGTAAAGAAAAGTATTGTACGCAAGCACCTCCTCCATGAGAAATACTGTGATACCTTATTCAACCACACGAGCATATTGAATGAGCAAGTGTCAATAGTTGGGAAGAAACAGTGCATGTACACCATCAGAAACGTCAAAAGAAGTCTGATGTCATATGACGACACGCGATACCTCTGCAATGACATCGAATCCTACCCTTACGGAAGCTCTGAATATGGTAAGTTTAAATAGATGATGTAAACAGTAAAGCTCATAATCTTCTTTTTTCGCTCTAGAAGATGTGCAGGAAGAGAACTGATACTTCCGTGGCATGCTGTTCTCGCGTGCGGCCTGGGACTGAGCCGTGGATGGAGAAGGACGAACGCTTGGGTGATCCACATGGTACTTATGCGAAAAACGCCATGGATGTGGGCGAAAATGTCCAGTGTGCCTGGAAGTGCCCCAGAGAGAACTACAATCTCTCTGAGAATGCTATGATGTGTTTAATAAATGTTGAAAACTATTTCCCGTGTTTTTCTACGTCCCTACTGTTCCGAAACGTTGTCCTGGCTTAACTAGAGAGCATCCCAAGCCAATATGCAATTTGGGCGGCTGGGAGCTGGCCCAGAAATGAATGGAATTGACCCACGAGCGGTTGTCTATGTTGCGGTTGAAATTATGAAGCAATATGCAGTTGAAAGCATGTGACCGAGTAACTAGAGAGTGGAAATGACAAATGAGTCTATCGAGCATGTATGAGAGGCAGCCAATAGGCCAATCACTAGGCTTTAGAAATGAATGGAAGTGACCACCCCCGGACCAATGGACAGGTGAGCGATTTGGAAGCCTATGAGCTGACTGAGAATTGAATAGAATAGATCATTTTGGTGTCTACGAGCGAGTGAGATGACGTTGTGGCAATGAAGGGTAGCTAATCACATAGAAATTAGATGGATCACCATGAAGGGGTGGAGCCTGGATTAGACCTGGCTTGACCTGGATTAGAAATGGGTGGTGGATTAGAAATTCCCAGAACTGGATTAGAAAAAAGTGGCTGTTGTGGGGCTCGAATCTATACTACTCACGTTTACACTTTCTATCGTTGAATTATTTTCGAAGTCTAGGTGAATCTTTTTGTTTTCGTGTGCGGACTGTACTCGCGTGTATGCGGTATTTGGTACAAGAGTGGATCACGATCAACGTTGCACGTTTACGCTTTCTATCATTGAATTATTTTCAAACTCTAGGCGATTCTTTTTATTTTTGTGTGCGGACTATACACGCGTGTATGCAGTATTTGGGACAAGAGTGGATCCCTGATCAACTTCGCACGTTTACACGTTCTATCGTTGAATTATTTTCAAACTCTAGGCGATTCTTTTTATTTTCGTGTGCGGACTCGTGTATGCAGTATTTGCGACAAGAGAGGATCCCTGATCAACTTCGCACGTTTACACTTTCTATCGTTGAATTATTTTCAAACTCTAGGTGATTCTTTTTATATTCGTGTGCGGACTATACACGCGTGTATGCGGTGTTTGGTACAAGAGTGGATCACGATTAACTTTGAACGTTTACGTTTTCGATTGTGGACTTATTTTCAAACTCTAGGCGATTCTTTTTATTTTTTTGTGTGGACTATACAAGCGTGTATGCAGTATTTGGGACAAGAGTAGATCCCTGATCAACTTTGCATGTTTAGACTTTCTATCGTTGAATTATTTTCAAACTCTAGGCGATTCTTTTCATTTTGGTGTGCAGACTATACACGCGTGTATGCGGTATTTTGTACAAGAGTGGATCCCGATCAACATTGCACGTTTAAGTTTCTATCGTTGAATTATTTTCAAACTCTAGGCGATTCTTTTTATTTTTGTGTGCAGACTATACACGCGTGTATCCAGTATTTGGGACAAGAGTGGATCCCTGATCAACTTTGCACGTTTACACTTTCTATCGTTGAATTATTTTCACACTCTAGGCGATTCTTTTCATTTTCGTGTGCAAACTATACACGCGTGTATGCGGTATTTTGTACAAGAGTGGATCCTGATCAACATTGCATGTTTACGCTTTCTATCGTTAAATTATTTTCAAACTCTAGCCGATCCTTTTTATTTTCGTGTGCGGACTATACACGCGTGTATGCAGTATTTGGGAAGAGAGTGGATCATTAATCAACTTTGCACGTTTACGCTTTCTATCGTTGCATTATTTTCAATCTCTGGGCAATTCTTTTTATTTTGTGCGGAGTATACACGCGTGTATGCAGTATATGGGAAGAGAGTGGATCCCTCATCAACTTTGCACGTTTACGCTTTCTATCGTTGAATTATTTTCAAACTCTAGGTGATTCTTTTTATTTTCGTGTGCCGACTACACACGCGTGTATGCGGTATTTGTTACTAGAGTGGATCCCGATCAACATTGCACGTTTACGCTTTCCATCGTTGAATTATTTTCAAACTCTAGGCGATTCTTTTCATGTTCGCGTACGGACTATACGCGCGTGTATGCAGTATTTGGGACAAGAGTGGATCCCTCATCAACTTTGAACATTTACACTTTCTATCGTTGAATTATTTTCAGACTCTAGGCGATTCTTTTAATTTTTGTGTGCGGACTATACACGCGTGTATGCAGTATTTGGGACAAGAGTAGATCCCTGATCAACGTTGCATGTTTAGACTTTCTATCGTTGAATTATTTTCAAACTCTAGGCGATTCTTTTCATTTTGGTGTGCAGACTATATACGCGTGTATGCGGTATTTTGTACAAGAGTGGATCCCGATCAACATTGCACGTTTAAGTTTGTATCGTTGAATTATTTTCAAACTCTAGGCGATTCTTTTTATTTTTGTGTGCAGACTATACACGCGTGTATTGAGTATTTGGGACAAGAGTGGATCCCTGATCGACTTTGCATGTTTACACTTTCTATCGTTGAATTATTTTCACACTCTAGGCGATTCTTTTCATTTTCGTGTGCAAACTATACACGCGTGTATGCGGTATTTTGTACAAGAGTGGATCCTGATCAACATTGCACGTTTACGCTTTCTATCGTTAAATTATTTTCAAACTCTAGCCGATCCTTTTTATTTTCGTGTGCGGACTATACACGCGTGTATGCAGTATTTGGGACAAGAGTGGATCCCTGATCAACTTCGCACGTTTACACGTTCTATCGTTGAATTATTTTCAAACTCTAGGCGATTCTTTTTATTTTCGTGTGCGGACTCGTGTATGCAGTATTTGCGACAAGAGAGGATCCCTGATCAACTTCGCACGTTTACACTTTCTATCGTTGAATTATTTTCAAACTCTAGGTGATTCTTTTTATATTCGTGTGCGGACTATACACGCGTGTATGCGGTGTTTGGTACAAGAGTGGATCACGATCAACTTTGAACGTTTACGTTTTCGATCGTTGACTTATTTTCAAACTCTAGGCGATTCTTTTTATTTTTTGTGTGGACTATACAAGCGTGTATGCAGTATTTGGGACAAGAGTAGATCCCTGATCAACTTTGCATGTTTAGACTTTCTATCGTTGAATTATTTTCAAACTCTAGGCGATTCTTTTCATTTTGGTGTGCAGACTATACACGCGTGTATGCGGTATTTTGTACAAGAGTGGATCCCGATCAACATTGCACGTTTAAGTTTCTATCGTTGAATTATTTTCAAACTCTAGGCGATTCTTTTTATTTTTGTGTGCAGACTATACACGCGTGTATCCAGTATTTGGGACAAGAGTGGATCCCTGATCAACTTTGCACGTTTACACTTTCTATCGTTGAATTATTTTCACACTCTAGGCGATTCTTTTCATTTTCGTGTGCAAACTATACACGCGTGTATGCGGTATTTTGTACAAGAGTGGATCCTGATCAACATTGCATGTTTACGCTTTCTATCGTTAAATTATTTTCAAACTCTAGCCGATCCTTTTTATTTTCGTGTGCGGACTATACACGCGTGTATGCAGTATTTGGGAAGAGAGTGGATCATTAATCAACTTTGCACGTTTACGCTTTCTATCGTTGCATTATTTTCAATCTCTGGGCAATTCTTTTTATTTTGTGCGGAGTATACACGCGTGTATGCAGTATATGGGAAGAGAGTGGATCCCTCATCAACTTTGCACGTTTACGCTTTCTATCGTTGAATTATTTTCAAACTCTAGGTGATTCTTTTTATTTTCGTGTGCCGACTACACACGCGTGTATGCGGTATTTGTTACTAGAGTGGATCCCGATCAACATTGCACGTTTACGCTTTCCATCGTTGAATTATTTTCAAACTCTGGGCGATTCTTTTCATGTTCGCGTACGGACTATACACGCGTGTATGCAGTATTTGGGACAAGAGTGGATCCCTCATCAACTTTGAACATTTACACTTTCTATCGTTGAATTATTTTCAGACTCTAGGCGATTCTTTTTATTTTTGTGTGCGGACTATACACGCGTGTATGCAGTATTTGGGACAAGAGTGGATCCCTGATCAACTTCGCACGTTTACACGTTCTATCGTTGAATTATTTTCAAACTCTAGGCGATTCTTTTTATTTTCGTGTGCGGACTCGTGTATGCAGTATTTGCGACAAGAGAGGATCCCTGATCAACTTCGCACGTTTACACTTTCTATCGTTGAATTATTTTCAAACTCTAGGTGATTCTTTTTATATTCGTGTGCGGACTATACACGCGTGTATGCGGTGTTTGGTACAAGAGTGGATCACGATCAACTTTGAACGTTTACGTTTTCGATCGTTGACTTATTTTCAAACTCTAGGCGATTCTTTTTATTTTTTTGTGTGGACTATACAAGCGTGTATGCAGTATTTGGGACAAGAGTAGATCCCTGATCCACTTTGCATGTTTAGACTTTCTATCGTTGAATTATTTTCAAACTCTAGGCGATTCTTTTCATTTTGGTGTGCAGACTATTCACGCGTGTATGCGGTATTTTGTACAAGAGTGGATCCCGATCAACATTGCACGTTTAAGTTTCTATCGTTGAATTATTTTCAAACTCTAGGCGATTCTTTTTATTTTTGTGTGCAGACTATACACGCGTGTATCCAGTATTTGGGACAAGAGTGGATCCCTGATCAACTTTGCACGTTTACACTTTCTATCGTTGAATTATTTTCACACTCTAGGCGATTCTTTTCATTTTCGTGTGCAAACTATACACGCGTGTATGCGGTATTTTGTACAACAGTGGATCCTGATCAACATTGCACGTTTACGCTTTCTATCGTTATATTATTTTCAAACTCTAGCCGATCCTTTTTATTTTCGTGTGCGGACTATACACGCGTGTATGCAGTATTTGGGAAGAGAGTGGATCATTAATCAACTTTGCACGTTTACGCTTTCTATCGTTGCATTATTTTCAAACTCTGGGCAATTCTTTTTATTTTGTGCGGAGTATACACGCGTGTATGCAGTATATGGGAAGAGAGTGGATCCCTCATCAACTTTGCACGTTTACGCTTTCTATCGTTGAATTATTTTCAAACTCTAGGTGATTCTTTTTATTTTCGTGTGCCGACTACACACGCGTGTATGCGGTATTTGTTACTAGAGTGGATCCCGATCAACATTGCACGTTTACGCTTTCCATCGTTGAATTATTTTCAAACTCTGGGCGATTCTTTTCATGTTCGCGTACGGACTATACACGCGTGTATGCAGTATTTGGGACAAGAGTGGATCCCTCATCAACTTTGAACATTTACACTTTCTATCGTTGAATTATTTTCAGACTCTAGGCGATTCTTTTTATTTTTGTGTGCGGACTATACACGCGTGTATGCAGTATTTGGGACAAGAGTAGATCCCTGATCAACGTTGCATGTTTAGACTTTCTATCGTTGAATTATTTTCAAACTCTAGGCGATTCTTTTCATTTTGGTGTGCAGACTATATACGCGTGTATGCGGTATTTTGTACAAGAGTGGATCCCGATCAACATTGCACGTTTAAGTTTGTATCGTTGAATTATTTTCAAACTCTAGGCGATTCTTTTTATTTTTGTGTGCAGACTATACACGCGTGTATTGAGTATTTGGGACAAGAGTGGATCCCTGATCGACTTTGCATGTTTACACTTTCTATCGTTGAATTATTTTCACACTCTAGGCGATTCTTTTCATTTTCGTGTGCAAACTATACACGCGTGTATGCGGTATTTTGTACAAGAGTGGATCCTGATCAACATTGCACGTTTACGCTTTCTATCGTTAAATTATTTTCAAACTCTAGCCGATCCTTTTTATTTTCGTGTGCGGACTATACACGCGTGTATGCAGTATTTGGGAAGAGAGTGGATCATTGATCAACTTTGCACGTTTACGCTTTCTTTCGTTGCATTATTTTCAAACTCTGGGCAATTCTTTTTATTTTTGTGCGGACTATACACGCGTGTATGCAGTATTTGGGAAGAGAGTGGATTCTTGATCAACTTTGCACGTTTACGCTTTCTATCGTTGAATTATTTTCAAACTCTAGGTGATTCTTTTTATTTTCGTGTGCGGACTACACACGCGTGTATGCGGTATTTGTTACTAGAGTGGATCCCGATCAACATTGCACGTTTATGCTTTCTATCGTTGAATTATTTTCGAACTCTAGGCGATTCTTTTCATGTTCGCGTACGGACTATACACGCGTGTATGCAGTATTTGGGACAAGAGTGGATCCCTCATCAACTTTGAACATTTACACTTTCTATCGTTGAATTATTGTCAGACTCTAGGAGATTCTTTTCATTTTCGTGTGCAGACTATACACGCGTGTATGCAGTATTTGGGACAAGAGTGGATCCCTGATCAACTTCGCACGTTTACACGTTCTATCGTTGAATTATTTTCAAACTCTAGGCGATTCTTTTTATTTTCGTGTGCGGACTCGCGTGTATGCGGTATTTGTACAAGAGTGGATCCCTGATCAACTTCGCACGTTTACACTTTCTATCGTTAATTATTTTCAAACTCTAGGCGATCCTTTTTATTTTCGTGTGCGGACTATACACGCGTGTATGCAGTATTTGGGACAAGAGTGGATCCTGATCAACTTTGCACGTTTACACTTTCTATCGTTGAATTATTTTCAAACTCTAGGCGATTCTTTTTATTTTCGTGTGCGGACTATACACGCGTGTATGCGTATTTGGGACAAGAGTGGATCCCTGATCACTTTGCACTGTTTAGACTTTCTATCGTTGAATTATTTTCAAACTCTAGGCGATCTTTTATTTTCGGTGTGCAGACTATACACGCGTGTATGCGGTATTTTGTACAAGAGTGGATCCCTGATCAACATTGCACGTTTACACTTTCTATCGTTGAATTATTTTCAAACTCTAGGCGATTCTTTTTATTTTTGTGTGCGGACTATACACGCGTGTATGCAGTATTTGGGACAAGAGTGGATCCCTGATCAACTTTGCACGTTTACACTTTCTATCGTTGAATTATTTTCACACTCTAGGCGATTCTTTTCATTTTCGTGTGCAAACTATACACGCGTGTATGCGGTATTTTGTACAAGAGTGGATCCTGATCAACATTGCACGTTTACGCTTTCTATCGTTATATTATTTTCAAACTCTAGCGATCCTTTTTATTTTCGTGTGCGGACTATACACGCGTGTATGCAGTATTTGGGAAGAGAGTGGATCATGATCAACTTTGCACGTTTACGCTTTCTATCGTTGCATTATTTTCAAACTCTGGGCAATTCTTTTTATTTTGTGCGGAGTATACACGCGTGTATGCAGTATATGGGAAGAGAGTGGATCCCTGATCAACTTTGCACGTTTACGCTTTCTATCGTTGAATTATTTTCAAACTCTAGGTGATTCTTTTTATTTTCGTGTGCCGACTACACACGCGTGTATGCGGTATTTGTTACTAGAGTGGATCCCGATCAACATTGCACGTTTACGCTTTCCATCGTTGAATTATTTTCAAACTCTGGGCGATTCTTTTCATGTTCGCGTACGGACTATACACGCGTGTATGCAGTATTTGGGACAAGAGTGGATCCCTCATCAACTTTGAACATTTACACTTTCTATCGTTGAATTATTTTCAGACTCTAGGCGATTCTTTTTATTTTTGTGTGCGGACTATACACGCGTGTATGCAGTATTTGGGACAAGAGTAGATCCCTGATCAACGTTGCATGTTTAGACTTTCTATCGTTGAATTATTTTCAAACTCTAGGCGATTCTTTTCATTTTGGTGTGCAGACTATATACGCGTGTATGCGGTATTTTGTACAAGAGTGGATCCCGATCAACATTGCACGTTTAAGTTTGTATCGTTGAATTATTTTCAAACTCTAGGCGATTCTTTTTATTTTTGTGTGCAGACTATACACGCGTGTATGAGTATTTGGGACAAGAGTGGATCCCTGATCGACTTTGCATGTTTACACTTTCTATCGTTGAATTATTTTCACACTCTAGGCGATTCTTTTCATTTTCGTGTGCAAACTATACACGCGTGTATGCGGTATTTTGTACAAGAGTGGATCCTGATCAACATTGCACGTTTACGCTTTCTATCGTTAAATTATTTTCAAACTCTAGCCGATCCTTTTTATTTTCGTGTGCGGACTATACACGCGTGTATGCAGTATTTGGGAAGAGAGTGGATCATTGATCAACTTTGCACGTTTACGCTTTCTATCGTTGCATTATTTTCAAACTCTGGGCAATTCTTTTTATTTTTGTGCGGACTATACACGCGTGTATGCAGTATTTGGGAAGAGAGTGGATTCTTGATCAACTTTGCACGTTTACGCTTTCTATCGTTGAATTATTTTCAAACTCTAGGTGATTCTTTTTATTTTCGTGTGCGGACTACACACGCGTGTATGCGGTATTTGTTACTAGAGTGGATCCCGATCAACATTGCACGTTTATGCTTTCTATCGTTGAATTATTTTCGAACTCTAGGCGATTCTTTTCATGTTCGCGTACGGACTATACACGCGTGTATGCAGTATTTGGGACAAGAGTGGATCCCTCATCAACTTTGAACATTTACACTTTCTATCGTTGAATTATTGTCAGACTCTAGGAGATTCTTTTCATTTTCGTGTGCAGACTATACACGCGTGCATGTGGTATTTTGTACAAGAGTGGATCCCGATCAACATTGCAGGTTTAAGTTTCTATCGTTGAATTATTTTCAAACTCTAGGCGATTCTTTTCATTTTCGTGTGAAAACTATACACGCGTGTATGCGGTATTTTGTACAAGAGTGTATCCCGATCAACATTGCACGTTTACGCTTTCTATCGTTAAATTATTTTCAAACTCTAGCCGATCCTTTTTATTTTCGTGTGTGGACTATACACGCGTGTATGCAGTATTTGGGAAGAGAGTGGATTCTTGATCAACTTTGCTCGTTTACACTTTCTATCGTTGAATTATTTTCAAACTCTAGGTGATTCTTTTTATTTTCGTGTGCGGACTACACACGCGTGTATGCGGTATTTGGTGCTAGAGTGGATCCCGATCAACATTGCACGTTTAAGTTTCTATCGTTGAATTATTTCAAACTCTTGGCGATTCTTTTCATTTTCGTGTACGGACTATACACGCGTGTATGCACTATTTGGGGCAAGAGTGGATCCCTCATCAACTTCGCACATTTACACTTTCTATCGTTGAAATATTTTCAGACTCTAGGTGATTCTTTTCATTTTCGCGTACGGACTATACACGCGTGTACGCAGTATTGGGGACAAGAGTGGATCCCTCATCAACTTTGCACATTTACACTTTCTATCGTTGAATTATTTTCAGACTCTAGGCGATTCTTTTTATTTTTGTGTGCGGACGATACACGCGTGTATGAACTATTTGGGACAGCAGTGGATCCCTGATCAACTTCGCACGTTTAGACTTTCTATCGTTGAATTATTTTCAGACTCTAGGCGATT
>NW_026999639.1:0-24600 GCF_037126465.1 Ornithodoros turicata
CTCACAAGTGAAAGCACAAAATATAGCGAATAGAAACACACCATGTGAAGGTCGTAGCTAATGGCCGAATGATGCGGCCGACACTGCAAGGACATTTCTGAGTGCATCCTCGGAAAAGGGTTACTGAACGGAGGGGAAACACGAGGGAAACGTGACCCGGGGGAAAAACAAGGAACCCCAGTGCAAAGTCCAGACGACGACGGCGCCATGGCACGTGGACCGGTGAGGTCGAGTTTCCCGATACATTGCGCGAAGCTCCAGCTGATTACTTACGTAAGCTCAGGGAAGAACTTCGGCAGGCGGCCGAAATCGCACAGGTGACATGTGAGAGTCAACAAGGTGTGTACGCCGGGTACTACAACCGGCGGGCGAGAGAGAAGGAGTTCCCGGTGGGCGCCCAGGTTCTACTGCATGATGCCGACCCCCCTACTAAGCTGCACCCAAGGTGGAGCGGTCCGCACACGGTTGTCGCGAGAGAGAGGGAGCACACGTACGGGATAGAAGATGCGGCAGGGAAACGTAGAACCGTGCACGCCAATCGACTCAGGAGCTACCATGCCAGAGTGAACCAGGTCGGGGTAGTATTTGAGGCAGATGAGGATTTCGGGGAAATAAGTTACGCGCCCCGTATATCGGAGCGTTCGGCAGCCGCTGTCGACGTCCTCGAGACAGTAAGGGTCGAGCACCTGGCGGAAAGACAACGACTAGAGATTCGAGCTATTATCACAGAGTTCTGCGACCTATTTCAGAACAAAGCGGGGATCGCTAGGGTGGGCGAACACAAGATAACCTTGAAGGCAGGTGAAACACTAAAAAAGCCACACAGATACCGCATCCCGGAAACTTTGAAAGGCGAGGTTAGTCGTCAGGTGCGGGAGCTCGTCGCGCAGGGCATGGTCTACCCCGTAGAGAGCGAACACGCGCACCCTATCGTATGTGTGGCCAAAAAGGATGGAAGCATTCGGATGTGCGTCGATTATCGGGCATTAAACGCGGCAACAAAGGATGATGCGTTCCCTATGTCGTTACCCCAGGAACTGATCATGCGCATCGGACGAGCGAAATATATCACCACTGTTGATCTGCGGCGTGGATATTGGCAGGTTCCGTTAGCCAAAGACTCGCAAGCGCTGTCCGCCCTTGTTACTCATGAAGGGTAGTTTGCGTGGAGGGTCATGCCGTTCGGATTAAAAAATGCCGCGGCGACTTTCCAGCGCAATGTAAATTCGCTGCTGCGCGATCACCGGGACTATAGCGCCGCCTACTTGGACGATATAGCAATATTCTCGTACACGTGGGACGACCATATCAGGCACATGCGAGCCGTGTTTTCGGCACTGCGCGAGGTAGGTTTAACGATAGCCGCCGAGAAGTGTCAAATAGCTCAAGGGTCTATTCCCTATCTGGGACACATAATCGGGTCTGGGCGCCACGCTCCCGATCCGGAGAAATTGACAGCTATCAGGGATCTGAGACGACCCAGGACCAAAAAGGACGTCAGAAGTGTTTTGGGTCTCTTCGGCTACTACCGAGATTATATCCCCAATTACGCAGAACTGGCGTTGCCACTGGCGTTACTGACCGGGAAAAGGGTCTCAAATGTGGTTCCGTGGTCAAACGAAGCCGAAATGGCTTTCCAAAATCTAAAGGTTGCGTTATCCGCGGCCGCCGCCCTCGCTACACCAGACCCGTCAAAGCCATACTGGCTGTACACGGATGCCTCTGACTATGCCGTCGGGGCATGCTTAGCGCAAATTTCGGGGGGCAGAGAAGTGCCCATCTCGTTTGCCAGCCATAAGCTCTCTCCGACCCAGCAACGCTGGGCAACTATTGAGAAGGAAGCATTTGCAATTGTGTGGGCTCTGGGGCGCTATGACAACTGGCTGTATGGGGCGGAGGTGTTCGTGGTATCGGACCACAATCCACTCTCGTATCTGACGGCTAGTGCACCCCATAGCGCTAAGCTTATCAGGTGGGCGTTGGCTTTGCAGCGTTACCGTTTGACGGTCAGATACCGGAAAGGCAAGGCTCACAGTAACGCGGATGCGCTGTCGCGTCTCGAAAGCGTAAGTTGGGAACAGGATACACTTAATGAAGGAGCTAAGTAAGCAAAGCTCAAAGGAATGTGGCGGCGCCCCTTGGGCAACCGGGAAAAGGCGCCCCCGACTGTGAGTGTGTTTGGGCCTCCACCCTGAAAGTGCTGCAGGCAGTGATAACTCGATCATGCGGACATCTTCTCCTTGAACAAATGTCTGTGCTGTATGTATGTGCTATGCCTCAGTAAGTGAGATATCAGCGGACACATGATGACTGTGTTGGCGAACGTTCTCTTTATCTTACGACCTAATTTGATTGTTTACCATCGTCGACACATAAGTCGAGCAATGGTCTTCGGATGGGAGGTGTGAAGGTCGTAGCTAATGGCCGAATGATGCGGCCGACACTGCAAGGACATTTCTGAGTGCATCCTCGGAAAAGGGTTACTGAACGGAGGGGAAACACGAGGGAAACGTGACCCGGGGGAAAAACAAGGAACCCCAGTGCAAAGTCCAGACGACGACGGCGCCATGGTTTAGCGCTGCCAAAGCTACGGGTCTCGCCGTGCAATCAGTCACGGTTTGCACGCCGTAGCGGACAGACAATCGGGACATTCCCCGTCCGCCCGCGGCCGAGCGCTAATCCCACTTCAGCCAAGGACGCTCGAGTCACAACAACGGTATTGTTCAACCTAGTAAAGGAACCGCGACGTTGGGCGCGGCCTTTATAAGGATACGGCAGCAAGAGAGAAGGAGACTCGGGCAGCGGGGACTCTACCAGTCCACATCTCCATTTTTCCCCAGCCGAGTTTTGACCAACATGTAAATAACAGTGTGTATGATTACTTGTAAATAAACCCTGGCATATCACGGCAACCTAGTCTGGGCTCCAGTCAGTGACAGGCAGCAGGAACAACATATCCGGGCCCGGGAACGACGAAAGGGACGACCAACTCGGACGAGCGTCAACATCGTCGGGGACTCCGGAGGATCAAGCACAACAAGGCTTCTTCTACTCACCACTTCAATGCAAACCACAAAAAGAGGTACATATAGTGATTTGACATTTATGCACGTTTATCTTCATGTGTAGATCTACTACCTGTTATTAGTGTTATTTAAAATATCGTAAGGGCAGGCTAGCTAGTGGGTAAACTCCAAGAACTCCTGTTCAGGCTTGTAAATGACTGTATTATGCATCTTGCCTTTTAGCTAACAGTTTGTCACACAAATGGTGGGTACTTGCAAGATACTTATGAATCTTTCGGTATAACGGCCAGTGACTGAAGTCAGTTACGTTGCGTGATTGTTGCAGGAAGACATTTACCATTTTATGCATGGCATTACGTGTTTTTTGCAACATGTCTTTCTGTAGATTTCCTCAAGGAAACTGAATCCCCAGGTCATTCACAATCACGTACAGCAGCACTTTCTACTGGCGATCAGGCTGGTATATGTTGTGAAGTGTACTTTTTGCTACTATTCTCCAGACAGCTGGCCTCAGATTTTCCCTCTCCCTCGCGCGCCCCGCAAACCCGGACCGCGCCAATCGGAGGACGCTTGGCGCGGTGTCGGCTGAGTGCCATCTGGGGCAGAGGTACGAGCGTAGACGGAAACGTGCTTTTCGCGATGTTACATCCACTGGGTCGTTCTATCCACCACGGCCCTGAGTTGGCCCGTGTTCTCGAGATGGCGCTGCTCGATCTGTGAACCCAGAGCTCTGTGTGAACCTAGGGACGCGCGTTCCCTGGGACCGCGAAAATGGCCGGCGATAAGTACTGAGTCATGATCCCATTTCTGTCTCTATCTCTTTTTTTTTTTTTCTTCTTTTTCTGTTTTCGTGGAATGAATTGACGGATTTTGACGGCTCCTGTGTTCGCTTGTTTTTGCTTTTAGTAAACGTTTCGTCACGGTCCCTTGATAGCTTTCAAGGGACCGTGGTTTCATGATCGGCGTCCTTGAGCGATGCCCACGTTTGTTTGTTTGTTTTGTTCTTGCTTTAATGAAGTTTTATGATGGCTTGATTCTTTGCCTGTTGTTAGGCGCGGACTTTGAATGGCGCGTTTGCGGCGTCCTTGTGCGATGCCCGCATTTGTCTGTTTTTGCTTTTAATGAACTGCCTGTTAATGCTCTGTCTGTCTGTTAATGAACTGCTGCCGTTAGAATCAGTTTGTCACCATTTTAGATGTTAGGTCAGATTAGAATTAGTCTGCTGGCATTTTAGACCTTAGGTCATGTTAGAATTATAGTGTGGGTATTATAGACATTAGAATTGGCGTATTAGTATTTTAGACATTATTGTTGTTGTTATGTTAGAATCTGTTTATCGGCACTTTAGGTTCTTGGCGAAGGCGTGTTTTGGAGTTCTTCGCAATCGCAACAACGCAAATATTCGCAACAATCGCGCAATCATATCCTGAATGTAGCAAAGCATATGCGTTAGCAGTGTGCCAACCTATATGGGGTTTATTCACATGACGTCATCCGCAGGAGACCGTCACTGTCGCTTGCAGGCAGATGTGTTGTATCGGCCACCATATTGTAGGTCCCATCCAAGCCGCTACCCTTATCGCACTCACCATATATTTGGTGTTTCGGTGTTATTGTGCACTGTGATTTGTAGCATATCCAAGCCATTTCAATGTTTTCGACATTAATAGTAACCCAGAAAGCATATGGCAGGGAACTAATGCATAACTTCGAGGGACCTACAGTATGGCGGCGAGGTGACGCCAGTGAATAAACCCTATAGCTGTCATGATATCACACAAGCGGCTGACCACGCCACTGCTATAGGGCAAGACTGGCTGAATGGGCTATGCTTTAGCATGGAACTCGACAATCACTGTTTAGCCAGAAGACAGTTTTTGTGTTTAGTTTTTGCGTTAAAGACATTGAAAGCGTTCTTTTTTTTAGACCGCGTTAACTCGTAAAAGAAGTAGTCTTCTTTCGTCATTAGCAGCATTACCAAACATACGCACAAAAACAGCCTGAACGTCTCGTCAAAGTCCTTCTGTAACAACATGTGTGGCATCATGTTCAGTAAAAGCGGGAAAAGAACCAGAGTCTTCTGTCGGCATTATCTAAACATACGCACAAAAACGGCACGGGCATGACATCTCATCAAATTCCTTTCGTAACAACACGTGTCGCATGATGCAGTGAAGACAAAAAGGGGGGGGGTGAAACAAAGGAAAAAACGCAGAGGGAAACAGTCCATAATGACGCATTGTCCCGCGAAACGACAAAGAAACAAAAACAGGGTATACCTCTCATCGCCCGTGTCCCGGTCTACAGCACATCACACGCGAATCGCATGACATGCTCAATAAAAGGGAAGGCATATACAAGCCATCATAAAATTTTCAATAAAAGCAAAGACAAACAAACAAACGCGGGCATCGCTCAAGGACGCCGATCATAAAACGTTTATTAAAAGCAAAAACAAGCCATCATAAAACGTTGATTAAAAGCAAAAACAAACAAACAAACGCGGGCATCGCTCAAGGATGCCGATCATGAAACGTTTATTAAAAGCAAAAACAAGCGAACACAGGAGCCGTCAAAATCCGTCAATTCATTCCACGGAAACAGAAAAAGAAGAAGAAGAAGAAAAGAGAGAGACAGAAATGGGATCATGACTCAGTACTTATCGCCGACCATTTTCACGGTCCCAAGGAACGCGTGTCCCGAGGCTCACAGATCAAACAGCGCCATCTCTGGAACACGGGCTACCTCAGGGCCGTGGTGGATGGAACGACCCAGTGGAAGTAGCATCGCGAAAAGCACGTCTCCGTCTACGTTCGAACCTCTGCCCCCAGATGGCACTCAGCCGACACCGCTCACGCGTCCTCCCATTGGCGCGCTCCGGGTGGGCGGGGCGCGCGAGGGAGAGGGAAAATCTGAGGCCAGCTCTCTAGAGAATAGTCCTTTTTGCGTAAAACCGGATTGCAGATACCAAAGTAGCAATGGGAGGTAGTTGCCGTTGACTATTCCTCAAAACAGCAACACAGGACATGGACACCAAGTGAAAAAGCAGCAGTCTTATTCACTCGTTGTTTGTATCCTGTATTGCAATGTTGAGATGGATAGGATTCCTGACACTCAGCGAGTTCAAGTGATCTTCAGGTGAAGTCTTATGAAGGCTTATGCCATTGAACATTAACAAGTGCAAACACATGTCATTATGTCGCACTAACCATACGCTCAACACTTATTCTCTAGATAATATCGTACTTGACAATGTAAGTTCATATAAATATTTGGGTGTTCATATAACTAACAACCTCACATGGGATCTTCACATTAATCATGTATGCTTGAAATCTAACCAGATGCTAGGCTTCATCAAACGTAACTACTCCAAAGCACCTATCGAACTGAAGCTTGAACTCTACGCCACACTAGTTCGCTCTAAAATTGAATACGCGGCGTCTATTTGGGATCCTTACCAGGATCACCTCATTCGGAAATTAGAATCTGTACAGAACAGGGCTGTTCGCTTCATTTTTTCTGATTACTCACGTCATTCCAGCGTCAGCGAGCTCAAATGTCGCGCCTCTCTACCACCTCTTTCTCTACGCCGTAAACTCTCTCGTCTGTTGCTGTTTCATAAAATCTACTATAATGACACTCTTCCCAGGTATTCTCTTTTTTCTCCTCCTCACCGTATATCTAAGTACTTGGATCATCCTGAGAAAGTCCTCATTCCCTTTAGTCGAACTAATCATTTCCAGAACTCATTCGTTCCCAAGACAGCAAATGACTGGAATGACCTACCTGCGGCCATCGCAGTGGTCCGGGACTCAACAAGATTCCGTTCCTTACTGCACGACGTATTTTATGTGTAACTTTGTTTTTTTTTTTCATTTGCTTCCTTCCACTCCCCTCTGTAATTCCATGTGACTTGAGGGTAAATAAAGAAAGAAAGAAAGAAAGAAAGTAGCATTGGGGGGGATGTCTACTGGTACCAGTTCGTGCGTTAAGGTGTTATATAACGTGATGTGAGAGCTATTTTTCTGGGATGCCAACAAAGTCTCTTTAGTGGAATGCGTCGGTAGTAGGCATTCCCAGTACTTGAACTTTGAGTCACATCTAAAATCTTCCCAGAGTGAGAAAACACCACCAGCAGACCACTACCACCCACTGGACTCATTGTCCTGTAGCAGTATGTACTGTGTTTGGAATGTGCTGGATTATACTCCTCACCAGCTGTCCTGTATGCGTCCCCCCCCCCCCCACCAGCGTCGAGCGTAGTTTCTCGCGATTTAGCTGGTGCAGAAGTTGTAAGACAAAGAAACTATACATAATACAGTACTTGACGATGATAAAGATTTAAAAAAAAGTCAAGATTTTTTAAGGTTTTGAAGAGTACGGGAGCTGCTACCGACGACCAACCGCCTACCGCATCGACATTTCAAAACACGTACTGATGCAGATGGCGCTCTGTCTGCTCCTCTCATCGATGACGAGGCCGTTAAAATTTCGGTTTTAAATTCAAGTGAAAATTATGCAAAGTTCGGTTTCGGTGCTCTGCGCGAATATTTGTGGTATTCGCCTCTCCAGAGCTCCCTGGTCCACCTAGCGGATATTGCGCGAACCAGTCTACCGAGTGTTCGGCGCGCAATCCAGCAGCTTTTCATGGGAGACGGGAACTTTAATTTACGCATATTTCATCTGGAATATGAAATTCACCCCGAAGGCAACAACAACGGTATGCAGGCGTTACTGCTGTGTGCCTCAGTGCACAAACTCCGCAGAGAAGTGCAGAGAATTATCATTCCACGAATTCCCTGCACCGGGACAAAGGATCTCTCACAACGGTGCTCACATTGACAGACGTCTGGAGTGGATTCGCGTTTTGCGGATTGGAAAGCCAGTGACTAGTACCATGACAGTGTTCTGCACATTTCAAGACTGATGACTACTTCTTCCCAAGTAAGTGTTTCAGATATGCCGCGGTCTTTCGAACGAGGCTACCTTTGGTACTACCGCACATTCCGATTTGCAGTCTTCCAGAGTCGCTAGTCCCTGTCCGATACAAACATGCAATGTTAGCTACCTTGTGTTTAATTGCTGCCCAATGTCAGCTAGTGCATGGCCCCCAAATAAAACTTCTGTACCCTGCAGCCATGCCAGCTGCGCGTCGAAAGCTGAAGAGAACTGCGGTCCCCTCCGAAGCTCTTCCTGTGTCTTCGACATTTGACAAGGAAAATTATACAAGAAGAAACAGCAGAAAACATCTCAGAGCAGAACGCAGTGCGGCAAGGGCCGAGGCAAAAGAAAAGCATGCACACCACCAACCAACAGAGGAACATGTAAGCTTTGCATGCAGCCAATGACACGTATCGTGGCAGCCTTTCCTATTTCAGGAAGAAGATGAGCGCAGTCTGCTTGACCAGCAAGACATTACGCCACTCATGGAAACACTTGAAGCATGTACTGGTCCAAGACTCGCCGAGGACAAATGTTTTCAAGTTACATCAGGGGACTTCTGTTTCTATTTCTCAGACCTAGTCAAGAGCGACAACGTGCGTGCCCTATTAGGAATACCAACAATTGAGCTACTTGACGTACTCTCGGCTGCATTAGAGAGAAAGACCCCTTCTGAGTCTAGGTTTTGCGCAAGAGACAGAATAGTCATTGCTATGCTTGTAAAGAAACACAGCCTATCATTCACTTTTCTGTCCCACCTCTTTCAATGCTCACCGACATCATGTCGAGCTATTGTTAAATCCACACTGCAAGCTCTAGCTGTTCTTCTAAGGTGTGCTATACCCTGGCCAACACAAGAGGAGATACTGAACAATTTGCCTGTGTGCTTCGAGTCCTTTCCTAACGTAAGAGTTGTTCTCGACTGCACCGAAATACCAGTCTCCTTGCCAAAGTGCCTCAAGTGTGCACTGAACATGTACTCGTGTTACAAGTCAACTCAGACAGTCAAGTACATGATAGGTGTCTCTCCTGCTGGCCTTATAACCTATGTAAGTAAGGGTTATGGGGGACGCTCATCTGACAAGGCAATCTTTCAACGAAGTGGTTTGGTTCGCTCCCTAACTCCAGGTGTTGACCACATAATGGTTGATAAGGGATTTCTTATTGAAGACATATGTGCTAAGTACTCCATAAAGTTAGTACGGCCACCCTTTCTTCGCAATAAGCAACAGTTTTCAAAGGAAGAGTCCTTGCAAACTAGGAAAATCGCTGCACCTCGGGTGCATGTTGAACGTGCCATTCAGCGAATCAAGTTATTCAAGATTTTGAGCTGCAAGCTGCCATGGCACATGGTTCCATACACCGATGACATTCTAACAATAGCTGCGGCAATGACGAATGTGTCATCCCCCATACTGGGCGACGACAAACTACTGTGATGTGTTTTCCCCAAGACCAGCCATTTGAACCCACTGTGATACAATATAGTTTTCTAAACAGAGAAGGGACGTGCAATGTTTTCCTAGCCCTATACGCTATGCCATGCGAAATTAACAAAACTTGGAAGTGATAAAAACTTACATTGCTTGTGATTTCACACTTCATTGCCCATTAAAGTTTTAATAAAGGTGGCTTATGTACAAACTTGGTTAGTGCTGTACAGTGCTTCCTGCTTTGTTGCAACATGGAGGTTCATGCAGATACTAGCCTTATAGGTATTTACATTTTCTCCCACATTTATTTCTAGCTCATTTGCATGCCAATGCGAAATCTCTCAAAATTGGAAGGACATGTAGGAAATAAACACATTTCAACCTTGACATCATATGCCATGTGAACTCTGGGTCAAACGGTACATTGATGATGTGGATTGTATTATCATAACTAGAAAAAGTAATGAAGTCACACGATGAAAGGTTCTATACTGCCCTTCCAATCTGGACCTGTCCATAGTACCCATGGCGCTTCTTCAGAGACAATACCCCATCAACCTCGGCGACGTATGGTGAGCACTTTGCTGCGTCAGCCGCCGTCTGCGTCTTGCCCTTTATGGGTGACTTAATACCAGTTAGCATCACTGGTTTGTTGTCAGCAACCACAACACCATCCGGTGAGTACCCTAGCCAGGGATTACTTGCAGGCACCACTAGGCCGCACTCAACCACCACACTGTTTGTGCATTCAGCGTATAACACCCTTGCTTTCTTTTCCATCGCCTGTCCATATCTTGTGTTGCTGTTTCCTGCGAAGGTTGATAGAAGGGTACACATGACCTTCTTCTTCCACTCACTGCCCTTGTACGTGTACAACGTGTACAAGGTTGTTCCTGCACATAATTACAGCCATTGATGGTAATAAACACAAAAACAGAGCGTAACAACACAGTCTACACTCCAGCGTTTTGTAACACCTTGCCCTTCCCGCGGCAACACTACCTACGCCAGACTTCCAAAGTTATCTGTCTATCAAATGCTTCTTTTAACTACATTAAAGTTCAGAAGGGCATGCACAGCTGCCATGAGTAGTATATTATCAGCTCAAGTATCCGGAAACTCACACAGTCGCCTGGGCGCCATTAATTAGCAATTAGAGAAATTTGGAACCCCCCACAATAATTAGGATCATTCAGGGAGTCATTACACTAATTGGGGAGCATCTAGGACGTGTCCAGGCTACTGTGTGAGTTGCCGGCTACTTGAGCTGATAAAAAATAAAAAAAATAGATAGAAATAGAGTGGAGAGGAGGAGTTTAGTTGAAGATCAACGACGACATCTTGAAGAAAGCGGTCCGGAACGGCCGCTGACCGTCGCTGGGCAACGGAGCACAGAGGCAGGTTGCAAAGCATCTCAGCTATATCCACCAGTTCCAGACATCCTGTGACGTCAGCTGTGACGTCATCATGGCATGTCTGGGCAAGTTAGGACAGCTCTGGACATGCAAGGAGAAAAACACTCGCAATACAGAGGCTGGGAAAGCAAGAGTATGCAAACCATCAATAGCTAACAAGAAAATAGAATTAGTTACACAACAAAACATCCCACCACAACAGGAGCGCAGAACGATGCGACTGCTCTATCCGGCAGCCAGGCAGAGAACTGACTCGTAATGGTTTTTTTCTCCTGTATAAAGCCCCACAGCTGCACCCCCTAGCGATTACTTTCTCAACTAATCTCAAAACAAAATTATTAAGAATCACGCCAGCGCTACTCCCCGGTTCCCAAGGCAGAAGAAGATAGAAAATGCCGGGGATGCCCGGACAACAGCAACCAGCACCCGCCGTGCACTGGCACGAAAATCGCAAACAAAGCGGGAAGAAAGTTGGCGAAAGCATTAGTTACACAACAAATCACCTCACCACAGCAGGAGCGCAGACCGATGCGACTGCTCTCCGTGACAGCCAGCCAGAAACTGAGCGAGCGCGGGGAGCGCACGTCTGCTTTCCGCGACAGCCGGAGAGAAACTGACTGGGGCTCCGCTCCGCGGCCGCTACGCATACGCGCTCCTAGCGCCCTCTGGGGCGACCACCTCCGAGAGGCTAAGAGTGAAGAGCATTCCTGCGCCCCCTGCTGGCCGTTCTCATTGGTCGTGAGGCTAAGAGAGAAGAGCATTCTTGCACCCCCTGCTGGCCATTCTCATTGGTCGTGACATCATCCTATTGTCTCAGGGCTACCCTGTTTTTTCCACTAATGCTCCTTTGGTCAATCTGCAATGAAGCCACGGTATGACGTCATCGTGCAGCTGCGTGGCTCAAGGACGCGTACGCTCTAGACAGGGGACCCATTATTTACTGAATCACTATCCCATGATTATTTCCTTTATTCTTCTATAACGATTGAATAGGAAACTATTGCAGAAGAGCACCATGCATGAAAGCTGATTGTAGGAATTCCAAAGTCTTACTAAATGAGACTTGCAAAAGAACAAAATATCCCAACACGTAACTCCATCAACGGCAAATAAGAGGACTAGGTACTCAACAAATCAACACAGAGTACGGGTAACCAGGAGCGCAGAACTCAGGGCAGCACCATCGTCAAGACAACAATGTTCCTTGTCAAAAAAGAAAAAATACAAAACGTCAACACAGGAAAGCATGCATATCGGGGCATGTCAGAACACGTCAGGACAAATTGTACGACTGCTGGGCAACAGAGGAAAACAAACAAACACTTGAACAGAGTGAAAAAGACACTCACCATCATTTTTCCCGTTCACAGCATTCCCTCATTGTAAATCCGCTTGTCACAAAATCCACCTGCATCGTCGAACACCATTGACCAGTGACGAACCACACATCCGCACCCCATCAGAGGCAGACAGAACCCCACCGAAGCTACGCTCTTCCCCTGACGGCCAACGCCAGGAGCAGAATTTGCGTGTCCAGACCCGTCAGTGTCCAAGAGAGAAGTGAAGCCTTGCGCCCCCTGCTGGCCGTTCTCATTGGTCGTGACGTCATCCTATTGTTTCAGGGCTACCCTGTTTTTTTCCACTAATGCTCCTCTAGACAAGGTCAACCTGAAACAATGGTCTCGCGGTATTACGTCATAATGCAGGTGCGTGGCTCAAGGACGCATACGCTCTAGACATGGGACCTGTTATTTATTGAATCACTATCCCAATATTATTTCCTTTATTCTACTATAATGATTGCATAGGGAACTATTGCAGAAGAGCACCATAGACAAGAGGAGATTGTAGCATTTCATTCCCAAAGTCTTACTGTACAGGGAAAAAATAATGGTTCAGCAAGACATGTCCATCCCAGCCGAGAGCCATGCAGCTAAGTGAATAATGACGCTTTGTTCCTCCTGAATAAAGTCACACACCTGTCCCCCTCGCGGTTACTCTCTGAACTACATGAATCGCAAAATTATTAAGAATAGCTCTACTCCCATTCAAGGCAGCACTATCGTCAAGAATATTTCTTGTACAAAAAGAAAAAGGCTACATGTAGAAGGAAAGCATGTCAGAACAAGCCCAGGCATGTCAGTTCATGTTTGTCAGACAACAAGGGGGAAAAAGCGAAAAGAAACAAAGAAGGAAACCAGCATCAAACTATTGCTAAGCACACGCACTCCTCTTATTCAAAAACAGTGCTCATCATAAATCCGTCCAGGGCAATACACACCATTTTTCTATTGCTACACTTTTTTTCCAGTGACGGCCAATGCATTGCTACAGACTGCGTGACGTCATCACATCCTGTCTGAAGAAGAAGACAGCGGCAAAGACTCCTATAATTCATTGAATCGCAAGATTATTTCCTTTGTCCTACTATTAATGACATTGATTCTCTCATTAAAATTCAACAAAAAAGCACCCTACATATTAACGATTTTCACCCCAAAGGCTCATCATGGTCATTAGAATTACAGTAAACTACCACTGCTCTTTTAAAATAATAAGTGAGACCACTCAACATCACCTCCAGGCTTATGTAATACATGACCCTTTCTATGCTCATACATTCGTTGTCTGAGGCTACACCTGCGAGCAAAAAGCCGCGGAAGCCAGGGGGCATAGTTCCATTCGCGCATTGCGAGCAAAAAGGCGCGAAAGCTGGAGCAAAGTTCCATTCGCGCACGCCAACGCACAAGACAGAACGCCTTTACGGGAACACGATGGCATTCGTATACGATATTAATGATTATTGCATTGCAGTTTAGAAAAACTACTACAAAACTATAATTTTAGGAGCCCATTAAAATTCAACTTTCTATGGAAACTATAATTGCCCTATTACTTGGATCGCTATTAATGAAGCGCTCCAATTTTTTCTCTCTTCCCATTTCAGCCTTGTCATGCAGGGAAGCAGACTCACATCCAAAATAATTAATTTACACTGAGGGTGCCGTGCTTCAGGAATTCCTATCCTGCGCTCAGATGCAAGCATTTCTTCACGGATACCTTTAACAGCTGACTTCCTCAACATACCGAGCTCCTAACAATATCTAACAAACAATCAGAGAAACCCTCTTTTCAGCTGTACCATGCGACTGTCTTCTTCGTAAAATCGGTGATCTGAGCAGCGAAAAATTGCGCGCACTTGTGCTTGCCTTCAAAAAACTGAAGCATATGCCAATAAACCAAGAAAAAGACACTCATGTCTGGTATCTGATAGTGCCACATACACAGACGCATTGCCCTTGCGTAAAGAAAGCACAGGACAGGGATACACAAATTTCCTTAGGTGAGCAGGGAGAAGGCTTAAGACCTCAGGTCACCTCACATCGCCACGCGGCTAGCACATCATGACACCAACAACATACTAGCAGCGGGTAAAATTGCAACACTGCTAAACAAGTCCAGACATGCCACGATGACGTCACAAATCAGGAAAAAAGCACACGCACGCACGCACAGAGGACAATGCATTAAACACACGGACCGCTCAGGAATAATCGTAGCGTTACCGCACGTCGCTACGAAGCTCAACGTCTAACACAAGACGACAACAACAAGATATTAGCGAAGAGTAAAAATTGCAACACTACTGAACAAGTCCAGACATGCGACATCGAATGCGAAAACACTGCTCATCGGGGAAAAGGGCCTAAGCCTGCGGCGGATCATCATAGAGCATACACAACTTCATTTTTCTATTTCGCGTAAACTAAACGCGGTCTGCTTGGAAAACGACGTACAAAGTTTCTTAGGGAGCAGAGAAATATAGCAATTTCTACTCCGTGCTCAGATACCAGCATTTCAGCTCAAAAACCTGCAAAATTAAGCACCGCTTACTTCGTCAAGATATCGAACACCCAACAAAATCAAACAAACAACCCCACTTCCACTGGTAGAACACTATTTAGCTTTTACGCAGGAGGCTTTCTTTTATGTTTTATTATGTGCAGTGCAACATAAATAGCGCTGTACAACGTGTTTAATCGCAAGTATACTGAATAAGACCAACCATCAAGTCTGGAAGAAGTCCTGAGATGATCCACATGAGCAACTACCGCTTTGTTTACTGTCTGTACAGCAATGTTTTCAATCCCTGTGGGTCTATGCTCTCCGCTTCATGATCAGTGTTCGTGTGGTTCGGGAGTGAGAGAACTGATGAGCTGAATGGCTGAATGAGAGTTGGACAGAGCGCAACGAGCTCGGCGAACGGGTGAATGGGGTTGTAGCGGTGGCGCTCTTTGAGTTGTTTGTTGAGAAATGGTTTTGGCTGCAGTGAGCTCCTGTGCTTTTGTGTATGTGTCGTCTCTTCCTTGTTGTGCTCACTCGCTGTGCATTGGTGTGATGTAGCCGCTGTGGCTTTATGAGTTGGCTCGCTGTTTACGACTCGCGCTCTGTCGTCGTTCATGAATTGATGTGATTTGGGAGCTGTGGACTCCTTGTGCACGGGGTGGAAGGCTGTATCAGGCGATAGGTATTTCTTCTTGTACAGTTTTAAGTGGTCGTGCCATGTGAAGCATTGACGGACGCGGCGTAGCCTGTCCGACGACGAAGTCTTTCACTGGCATAGCTGTGACCGGTGAGCCTGCATTCCAGCAGATAGCACCCATGATGTGCCCATGAGCTGGCTGCAATAGCAGTATGACGTCAAAAAAACTGTGACGTCACTGGTTCATGAACGAATTATTTGAACGAATCAGTAAAGTGAACTGATTGAAATGATCCGGTTCACCAAAATGAGTCGGACTTCCCATCACCACTGGTGGCCGCACGAACAGAGACGTCAACACAGAAACAGTGTTGCCAACCTACATTTGCAGTTTTCCCCGGAGACGAGAAATTTCTCCGGAGTTCCCAAGACTGCAAGGGATGCTGGTAGCTCGTATACTCATTGAACTATCGGGGATGTAGTGTCGGGAACAAATACGGGTCCACGATATCACCTATGCACAACCTTGTCCTGTGGTGAAAAGCCAGTCAGAGAATACGAATAAATGTGTGAGGTAGTTTGACTTGAGTAGTAGAGGTCCAAGGATTCTAAAGGCCAGGCACTTATACATGGATACTAAGAGCCATCCCAACAGAGCAAGGACCTCTCGATATAGGATGATATTTGGAACACCTTTTCAAACCTGAGGAGCGGGCGTGCTTGTCCTCCTCGAGCATGCAAGGGCTTTGCTTCTCGCATTCGGACATACATTTGCCCGCCCATCTTACTCTTTTTTCCAGCCAGTTCCACATACCTAACATCCTAAATCAGGAGGTCCTCTCACTATAACATAGCGTGGTTTCCTTCACGGACATGCGAGCAATAGACATACACGGTTGTACATGTGAAAATATTTTTTTTATGTCAGTTAAAGCCAGTTGTGCTGGGAATTCACAGTTATGATGGCAATTAGGTTGCCAATCTGTGTGAAGGAGAAAAATCTGCACACCTGAAAAAGAGACGAGACACATTAGAAAATCTTTTTTTTTATTTTTAAAGACCACCCAAAAGTCACATGTGGGCAAGGAGTAAGAACACTAAGAGATGAAACTTCACTCTCTCCTGCAACCAGGGAATCTACGAGGAGCACGTGCTCTGTGCCCCAGCCTACAGCACCATCTTTTGCAAGAGGACACAAAATTTGCGAAGCATGCGGTCACGTGGTACTGTCGCTTATACTGCGGGGTGAGTAAAACATGTGAATTAAATCCTAGAAAAGAATAAGATTAAACGCGTCCGCGGAAATCGTGCTCCTGTCATCTGCTCAACAGAACCAAGAGACGAAACACTGAAATTGTTTTCTGTCCATTCCGCTAGACAAGAACCGTTATGTAGTTGCCAAGGCAAACATCGTTCACTTTCATGAGTTTGTCTTCATCCGTTGAGGCTACTGTACGACTCGCGAAAAGCTCTGCAAAGCGGAAGACAGTGCCGCCCGGCCATCTGTCAGCAACTGCTTTTATTCCTCTTCCCGAACGTGACAGTCCCTGGTCGCGCACCGGCACTTGCTTCTGTGGGCAGTTTCACCTCCTAGCCTTCTTACTCCGTGCCACCCACCATGACATCAATGAATACCCGTTGACCTGAGTGAGCCGTAGCGTAGAAAGTGTTGTGACTGAAATGACAAACAGGTCTGGAGAGGAAATAACCTTTAATATGACAAACTAATGGCTCTCGTGCAGCTTGAGGGAAAGCACCGGAGAAGAATTGGTAATGGGGCAGTAAAAACGGCGATGAGTGGGGCTCCAAGATACCAGTTTGTGTAGTTTGGGCTCCAAGATGACGAATGCAGGTGTAGTATCGGTTGCGATACGTGGTGGATTGGTACGAGCACCAGGTCACCTGGCAGGGCGAAGGCGGCCAGTGACGACGCGGCAACGTAGACCTGTTTGAGATGTTGAAGAGAGAGTGTGTCCTGGTGGCCCTGGATGGACAGGTGATGCCACTTGGGTGCCATTCAACAACGACGTAGGGGTCGTCATAGTGTGGTTGTAATGCGCGTCTGACAGAGTCGCGCTGAACAAAAGCGTGTGCGTATGGCACAGGGTCCTGTGCGACAAACTGTGTCCTGTGTATGGCTTCGAAGATGGTGGTGGGTCGGTGCGGGTTGGATTCAGAGATTCGGTTGCACAAAGCTTTGCAAGAAAAGAAGATGCATCTGCCAGATCAGGAGAAGTGGGAGCCTTGAAGAATTCGGATGGAAATCGAAGTGAAAAGCCGTACACAAGGTTCTCAATGGAGGTACCAAGGTCTTGTTTGTAGTCGGTGCAGATTCTGAGACGGGCAGTTGGCAGTTTGTTGAACCACGATGAGTGGTCTTCAGCACACGATATAGCTGCCTTCAGACTAGGATAAAAACGTTCGACTAAGCTATTTGCTTCAGGTTGGTAAGCTGTAGTTCGAATGGCATGTGCTCCCAGAAAGTGCAGGAGAGCTCCGAAGGGTGCGATTTAGACTGTCGTCCATGGTTAGTAGAAATGCAGCCAGCATGCCGAAGCGGACTACCGAACCATAAAGAAAAGCTCTTGCGACAGTCCGGCTGTGATGTCGCTTATGGGTATTGCTTCAAGCCATTGGAAGAAACGGTCCGCGCACGTCAGGATGTACGAATAGACGAATAGACAGGAACGCGATGAAAGGCCTTTTGGTGTGCTGCTGCACCATGACGGGTTCACGGAGGAGGCAACACGTGGCTCAAGCTCGCACGTCAGCATCCATGGCTGGCCACATGAAGCGTGCAGTGATGAGACTTTGGGACGCGTGAATTTCAGGGTGGACGGGGAAATGAATGCTTTCGAAGATCAGAGAATTGATGTTCTGAACCTGGAACAACATAAAAAGGACAAATACAAAGCCTCAATTGCCTAAGAAATTAACCATGAAAGATGAAAGTGACTGAAACGGTTAGCCAGCTGTAGGCCTCGAACCCATATGTTCTGGATTAGCAGTACGGGGTTACATAGAAAGCCTCAAATTGCCTAAGAAATTAACGATGAAAGATGAAAGTAATGCAGAAGATGTGGGTCGAGTCCTAGAGTTGGCTATATTTTTCAATTACTTTCATCTTTCGTTTTTGTCGAAGATCTGCAGTGTGAAGTATGGTGGAACGAGAAGTCTCATTACTAGTTAAGTCGATAATCACCTTGTGGCAGGCGTGCGACTTCCTCAAAAGAAAATGAAGTGGAAGAGCTGCAAGGCTGGTGAAGTCTTCATCAGTTTCTTGCCCCTCAGCCATTCGGACGCAGTCAATGTTCGAACGAGGAAGCGAAGTAACGTCGACTTCCATTGGAGAGAGTGCAATTTCAACTGTGTTGTCCACGCCGTTGACATGACAGATGTTGACAGTAAATTTGCTGATGAAAGCAAGTTGCCGGGTTTCTCTAGGTGTATATCCGTCCGCTCCTTTGGATAGAAACGCGAAGGTGAGAAATTTGTGATCCGTGAGGATGCGAAATTGATGGCGCTCCAAAAAGCAGTGGAAGTGGCAGACGGCATTAAGCTGATAGCAGTTGATAGCCGAAAGTGCTGTAGCGAGCCTGCTGCCGCGAAAGCTTATGCGACAAAAAAGCAAGTGGCTTCTATCGGTTGTCCGTGAACTGCTGCACATTGCCGACGATAACATTATCCGAGATGTCGGCAATAACGTTGGTGGGAGCGCTGTGCTTCGCGAATATCACCACTGAGGCATCTGCTAACGCTTGTTTCACTTAGACAAAAGCAGTGTTAGCTTTCTTCGGAGGCGTTCGCGGTGGTTCGGATCTTTGCGTGAGCGGTCGCAACGCGTGTGCGCATGATGGGATGAAACGCTGGTAAAAAAATTATCATCCACAAGAATTATTGCACTCAGCACGAGGAAATCCCTTACGGCTTCAACCTTCTTCCCCAGGAGAAGAATGGTGATAAGGTTGTTGAAGAACTTCAGAAATCACTTGTTAAATTCACGCTTTGCTGCATTGTTGACAATTCTGTACTTTTCCAGTAGAGAGAAAACTGCCCGGAGATGGGTCTCGTGTTTTCCTGGTGAAATACTGGCAACCAATATGTCATCAATATAAGCGAACGCAAATGGAAGTCCTCGCAAAACTTGATCTATGAAACATTGGAAGGTTTGTGCAGGGTTATGCAGACCAAAAGGCATCCAAAGGTATTTAAATATGGCGACCGGTGGAGGATGATGAGGATGGACACGCACCTGGAGCACACGCTCTTCAGTTCCATCGGGGCAGCCAAGGAGGTGGGCCACCGTCATCGTCTCTTCGTAGCATTTCATCATCTTCGGTCAGAACTAATGTATGGGAACACCACCTCCTCTACATTTGGTGACCCGGACGATGAACATCAAGTTCAGCATAATTATACAAACATACCGAATGATGTTACAAAGGCAGTTTTTGGGATGTGTGAAGGCTCGACCAGAATTTGCTGATATGGCTTGACGAAGTCTATCTTGGAGAAGAGGACTGGTCCGTGCTGGTTGCAGGGAAAGTCGTGAATGTGTGGCATTTAGAACCGGTCAGAAATTGTCACTTTCTTCAATGCCCGGTAACAGCTACAGGGCCTCCAGTCGCCATTCTTCTTCGGCACCATATGCAGTGCCCACGACCAATCGCCTGATGAAGGACAAACAATACCAAGTTGGAGCTTGTGCTCAGATTCTTTTTAGCGATACTGAGGCCCTCTGGTGCGACACGACGAGGTGGAGCATGCATGGGAGATCCAGTGGTCTCCATGAAATGAGTCAGATTATGACTAATCGGATGCTCAGCGTTGCACGGCTGCAGGGGAGGTGGGAACTCCAATAGAATACCTTCGTATCGGTTCGAGAGTTTCTTGAAGTGAGAGACATGAATAGAGAACTTTTTGATGTACAGAAGTCCATTGATTTTGAGCTTGGTTCCTGCGTCCCACAACACTCGCTTCTTCATGTTGATTAAGAGACCAAAGTGCCTCAAGAAGTCTGCTCCGACAATAATGTATTGGAAGTCGCCAACCACGAACACTCAATGAAAAGTCCGTCCAAGTCCAAGGTTCAAGAAAACCTAGTAAACCATTCATCTCCCAAGAAGATCGAAAATAAATTTGGAATTACTTGGACATCACATACATGAACATCTGGGTGATATCCACAAAGTAACTTTACACTTTATCCGGGCAAATATGTCCGCAAGATATTCGATGGAGGTTTTCGGAGGACATTCAATGGGTCAACATAAACTACTGCCCTGTTTTTTTTTTCTTTTCGTTTCAGGCAGACATATGTGGCACAGGAATTTAGGAAGTGTTTCAGTGGCGTTTGGGGGCAATGCACAGTGTGTCCTCTCAATAAACGCGTTTCTTTGTGAGAAAACCTGGTTCATGACACGCGTGTTAGTCACATAATGCTAGTTGAGTTCTAGTCAACAGCTTTTTTGGGGTTTCCGAATTAGGTCCCAGTAAGCAATAGACGTCTAGGTGATGTGCAGCTGATAACCCAAAACTCTATTTTCGAATATCCCATGGATCATTGCAGAGAGTCTGCAGACGTCGCATGAACGTTCTGGCGACTATGATTTGTCCCACTTTTTCCATATTCCACGAACGTCCCAGAGATGTAACTTCGGGATAGTTGGATACTCGCAGTATGTTCCCAAATCCATCATTTTAGTTAATATAGTTGTGTTCTTTGAGAGATGTTGCACTGTTATCCAGTGCAATGCCACACCTTCTGATGAGATATATCAAAATGCTTTTGTCACTCTACGTTATGGCTAAGCTTGTGGCAGTACAAGGTTAATTACAGTACAGCAACACTATGTCACCAGCATATGTGTCGTTACTTGCATTATACATGGGTAAGTTGCCTTGGGCACCGGGGGAAACTGCAGTAATCTCCATTTTCGAACTGGATCAGCTGAAATACAACTTGTTGGAGCACGTTGATCAAGCGTGGCGTTGCGTGTCACGTTCGCAACGGTGACATTGTCTTTGCAGTTAACTTGTTTGTCCGGAAATGATGTAAGCGTATACCTGCAAACGTTCCTGACACACCATCCCGTCAAATGTCGTGGTTTCAACCCAAGCTACCGTCTATATAATGGTGACTGCTTCCCAGTAAACCAACTATGTACAAGAAATGTCTAGTGGAAATTACATTCTGGATATCTGGATATCCAGTGGAGCTTCATGAGCATCCATACGACGACTAGTGAATATCCATAGGAGACGCACTCTAACCCTGTTTTGGTATCCAAGAGATGACCATACGATTTATTACATGGATATGTGGATGTGCCCTAGAGGTTAAAATTAGTGTTGTCAACCTGGAGCCATTTTTGCAGTTCCGGGATTTCGGGACGGGATTTCGGGATTGTGACGAGTTCAGGTTATGCTTCCATGTATAGTTCTGCATGGGTCAGAATTATCTAACCCGCGTCCAACCCGTACCCGCAGGTTCAAATCCGCACCCGACACGCTACCCGCATCCCATTACAAATTGAGACCCGCATCCGCCCGCAGCCCACATATTTTTTTTTTCCAAAACCTCACCTGTCCAGCTACCCGCAACGCGATGAACGTGAGCAGATGACGAGCAAACTGAGCGTACCCCCCGGTCTATGCCTGATCATTACATGTGTCTGTGTGCATGGTTTCTTATACGACATCAGGGCAGGGGGCAGAAAGGTGCAAATGCGTATTCCATTGGGAGAGGAGATTTTGCCCCGCGCTGGGTGGAGTTCGAGTGCATGCTCCCGGCGGGGTCACACGGGTTTGCTTCGTCAATGGAATGCTAACAATCGTACGAGGTACGATGCACGCGCTGCGCATAGCACGTGAGCTGTGCTTTCCTGGGTTAGCTTTGGTCTCGTGGGTAAAAAACTACAGCTGTTTCGAGCAAACGTTTTGCCCTTGCTCCGCCAATGAAATATTCAGCGTCTGACACGATCCTGCCAATGGAACAGATTTTGTCCCTTCCTGGGGCAAAAAAATGACCTAGCTCTGCCAATGGAATGCGGAATGACTTGAGGCACGATGATACGAAACGCGACGTGGACCAGGCGCTTTTGCTCCCTAACGGGATGACCGTTTGTTTCGTCCTTGTCAGCTACGTTTCACATCATATTTCATGCAATTGCAGTGCACACGCCTAAGAAATTTCGCAACTCGAGGTACATTGTAATTGTGTCTAGGTAAACTGCGTCGACCGCACCCGACCCGCTGCCCTCTCCGCCGTCAACGATGTCGCCCGCACGACACCGAAAACGAAGACTCGCCACCAGCGGGTCCCGCGGGCCATGCAGGACTCTACTTCCAAGTCCATTTACCTCAAGTGACGACATCGGCTTGTTGTGCGCAGTTCAAGTGTGCTTTGTTCGCAAAATTCGGCTTTGTGCTGAATTCGCAGTGCAACTACCTCGGTAAAATAGTGACGCGAATTGGTGACATTTTATTTATTGCTTTACTTTTTGCTATGATAATGCCAGTGCTTTTTTATACATCTGCATTTCACTGTTGCACTTGAAAGGAAGGCAAGTCTCAACGCACTTGAAGTAACAGGAAATATTACTTTATAATTTCCTCAAGCGGTGTAATATTCCGCTTGAATGAAGAACAGCAACAACAACAAAAAAAGTAAAATGAAAGAAAGGAAACACTAAACAGTTTACAACACCGTCGCTGCGTGCTTATCATATTGTACAATCATTACAACACGATCTGAGAAAGCACAGAACGTCGAGGGTGGTGTCCCCCATTTCGGAGCGAACTTTTGTGCAAATACAGGCTGTCGAACTCAAGGTTCGTTCAGCTTCTGCTCTAGGAGAAACGACGGTCAGCAAATATCTGTATGCATGTGTAGGCAGCGGCCTTCTGCTACCTCCAGTTATAGAAAGTACCATTTTCTTACGAAGGAGTGAGTCTGTGCCTGATGGCCTACAGGTGTTTGATGTTCCTGTCATATTTGCTCTCCTGAAATCTCAGGATTTCGGGACGCCATAAATTCCCGGGGATTTTGGGATTCGTGATATCCCGATTGACAACACTAGCTAAAATACTGGACGCCTGGTTGCTCCTCCTAAACACCGTGCTATATATCTGGGCTCTACTATGAGCCTGCCCATGTAGCCAAGGGTGGGATAATAAATGTCTAATCGACGTTTAAATTTGGACGACTGGCAGGTCTAGTAGACGTCTCCCAATAGCCTTAATGTCTGGGGGACAGTGATGAGCAAAGTACCTCAAAATTATACTTAAAGTAAAGTACCAAGTACCTGGCGGCATTAGTACTTCAAGTACAGTACAAAGTACCCAATTCCAAATGTACTCCAAGTAAAATACAAAGTACTAGGCAAAGTACTTAAAGTACTCATCAAGTACATTGCCAATTTAATTTGTATCACTTTGCATTTCACTGTTTAGTACCTGTGTCTTGCTTTTTTGGCAAAACTTTAGCGAGTATTCTTGACAAATGCCCTGAAGCCATAAAGTCCTAGGTTCAGTGCAAACTCGTGAATATGAACTTAATCAAATATCATAATTTGCAGTTACATGTAGAGAGGTAATCACTCAGCCGTGCTGTGATTATGCAAAATAGTATTATACCCTAGTATATAGTAGATCCAAGATCACCCGCCCAGTGTGATGTTCCGGTACTAATCTTTTGATATATAACAGGTTATGAAATTCAAGGGAAAAAAGTACAAGCCAACAGAGATTATATATTTCTGGGTATTCCTTTCTGCTTTTTGAAATACAACATGTTTAAAAAAAGAATATGAAGAAAGTAAAAAAGGATGAAGCACCATGTAACCCTTCATTTTTATACGACTTTGATCTGCAGCAATGTAACCTATGTGTCCAATTAAAAAAATGTAAAATGTAAAAAAGAAAGCATGTGTGTCTTTCGGAGTGTTTATCGTGTAATGCAATCACACGTATGGAGCATACCAACTAACGCGTCCAGGAGGCGTTCAATGGATGTTCACGTTAGGCTGCGGGCGCTCAGACCCTTGTCGGTTGTCGAGGGGCGGTTACTGGTTGTGTGGGTATATAATGTGATATAAATGATTATTAATTGCCAATGAAGGAAACAATATAAAACGCATAGAACCCTGCACTGAGATAACTGAAATGACAATGGAACATGTCATTGTGCTCCCGGTTGCAGTGTCATAATGTGTGCGTGTCTTTGCGTCCCATTCGTTTTACATAATCATAGAAGGTTGATACTTTTTCAACATTTCAAGCGTCCCAACAATGGATTT
>NW_026999640.1:0-23999 GCF_037126465.1 Ornithodoros turicata
TCCCTTCATGTGGCAGTTTCTTGATACACTTCATGCAAACACATGTGGACGCGAGCTAAGCCTAACATGGTATGAGTGACTGATGGATTGGATTGCACTGGCTATGACTTCCACCCGGGTTGTCAGACGTGAATGGTAATCTTCCAGGTTCGGCGGCATCTCAGTACCCCCACTTTGTTCCATTTACCCGCAGTACATAAAACGGGTTGTTTTAATTATCCGAAGATTTTTATCATTGCATATATAGGAAACCAAACAAAGGTGACCCTATTGTTTCATTTGTCCGTAATTTCCGTTTAACCGAGTTTCGTTTAGTGGAAGTCCACTGTATTTCGAGATATGCAAGTTTGATATAATGGGAGTTTACTGTACCACGTCTCAGTGTCTAGTGACCTCACCATGGCATGGCTAGCACCATCTCAGAGATCCAAGTCTTCCCTTCGCTTGTAATGCCCCAATTGTAATGCTTAGCATAAGCATTCCCAGTCGCTGACTATAAGACATGGTATTCCCATATGATTAAGCACAGTAGTCCCGTGTTTTCCAAAATCATTTAGATTGATCATCGGGACCTATTGATGCCACAGGATGCAGTTGCACATCTTTTTGTCAGATCAGAAAACGAGTACACGTAAACTGGTGTGGAGTTCAGTTTGGTGTCTCAGCTTGACCTGATTGGTCAACATTACTCTCACATGGGGTGCAAGATGAGTTTAGGCATGAAGATGTACAGCAGTCACTTCCAACAAGAACAGTGGCTGATGAGGATATGGGTAAAGCTAAAGTGGCTGAAGATTAGCTGTTTTTCATGAAATCATCTGACTTCTCACTGCTACATCACCCTCTAGGCATGTGCAAATAATAATTTTAGAGCTGAGGTGAGGTGAGGTCAAAAGTTATGGCAGAAATCCCCGCGCAATTTGTCATTGGCATGTGATAGCATTTATGAGCTCATTTCAGGCAAATTCCATCACCGTGGTTTTTTTGTCTGCAGTGAACTGCTAAATATGGCAGTGCTCTTCAGCAACATTTTCTACGCAGCCATTTCTGCCGTGGTTTTGTTATGTGGACATTAGACACTGTTTCGTGGTACATATTTTTATTAAACTTATAAAATATACGTCGAGGATCCTTTTTAATACCCATGTATCTTCGCCGTTGTGCATGCCTGGTTCCGTGGGTGCTCCTCTGGCAACTTGTTGTGTGCATGCCATGGAGGATTCTGTTGGAAATTGGATGGTGCTGTTACATTCCCTTTTGAATCTCGTGCACCAACAAGCTCACATTACCTTGTCCCCATGTTACCCATCCCAAAGTTGTCTCCACTGCTGCAGTGAGATTGGTTATTCTGTGTGACAATCCAATCTGTGTGCATATCCTTTCAAGTGGCAATTCCTGACTAATGATCTGATCCTACCAGTGCCCTGAATATGATCATCCTGCAATATTTTTTCGTCCCCAACATATCTCAACTTGTCTTGCAGGACCGCTGAGTTTCTCGCATTTTACTGATGATAATCAGTGGCTTTACATTGTGAGACACAGTCTGGGGGTTTATTTTGTCTACCTTGATGATTCTTCAATGCGCCCTGAAATCCGAGCACACATTCTTTAACATCCCACACGGAAGACGACATGTCTAAGCAACCCTACCATCAAGTTGCTAGCGTCTTAGGCTGGGTCAAAACCTGCGACCAATTGATCCATGAGTGAAGGTCCTGGCACACTCCATGAACGTGTTTCGCATTACCCTCAAGTCTCCCTCAGTCGCTGCTGTCGCTACGCCTTGACACATCTGAAGGAACCTTCTCTCACAGCCGTTTTAATATAGGCATGATGCAACACGTCATCTTCTAGCTGTGGCCAATGGCAGCACCACATATGCTTTACATATCTCGCCTCGTCAAAACACTGTAGGGTTTGCTCATAAATGCTATCACATTTGATAACTGAATAGATACGTAGACAAAGCAAATATGAAGCCAATAGTTGTAAGACTGAATCGAATATAAAGATAAGAGGTGTGTAACTGGATACACATTCAGTATGTGCATGGATATGAACATATGTGTACAGCACGTATATATGCAATATATTCGTGCAGATCAAAATATGAAGTATCACTCACCCAATGAACGGATTGTACAGGGGGAGTTGTTCCGTTCGTATGTAACTCTCTTTGTTTCACGCTCTCTTTTGTGCCATTTTGCACCTTACGTGTGCAGCTTTGAAAGTATTCCAAAGTATTTGGCTTGGCAGAAACATTGATTTGATTCGAAAGTGGTGGTATTCGATGCAGAAGTTGAATCGATTGCACAAGTATTTGTATCGGTATTCGAATATTCGTGCAGACCTAGCATCCACTATCACCACTCCTTTGAGATACACTACATGTCAATATGACGTAGCATTTCAACAATACATTTTAGAAATATAAATATCAATGTATATATGTGTAATATATATGTATCACACATCATCACAGTTTCATCAGGAAGCTTCACAAAGTCTCTTATGGGGCATTTTTTGGAGTACAGCAAAAAATTAAATAAAATAACGCAGGGCAACACAGTATCACAGGACATGGCAGCGTAGGCAGGTTTAGTGACCAAGCAATACGGCGCACACTGTTTTTTCGTGCCATACTCCGATGGATGCATTATACCAACACGCCCTTCGTGGGGCAGTCACATTAGGATTGCAATAATCAATAAATATTTTTGGCATTGCACACAGTATATCTATACTCAGTGCCGACAGCATACCTCAGATCTATAACCTGCAACTCCATCTTGAAGGTTCCTGGCAGGCTACCTTTATGCCTTGGGTGCAAGTAATTCGCTATTGCATGGTTCCCACTAGTCTTTGAAACCCTTGAATAGCCTTGAATTTGAAAATGCTATTATTATCAAGGTCTGAAAACACCTGCAATTTTTCCCCCATCCTTGAAAACCCTTGATTTTGCATCTTTTTCTTGTTCGCATGGAGCTGGTAGCACAAATTCGGCCGGGAGATAGTTTTGAAAGCACAGGACCAACTGTTATTTTATTTATTTATTTATTTAAAAGTGCCCATCAACGGAAAATTCTACTAGATAGTGCACTGAAAACATTCAAATACAGCTTGCAGTATTTTTATATTAATCAATTTTCTTTTCTATCCTATGATCTTAACATTGATAATAACTAGTTGTCAGTCACATTTGTGAACGGATCACTATTGTGCAGTCTGCATGTGTGCTCTCATGTGATACCTGTAGCTTATAAATATTTTTGTGAAGTATTGAAGGCCTGTTCATAAACTGTATTTTATGTCCCAGAAACATGAGGGCTGAGCCTTAAACGGTTCTTGAAAGACCCTTGAATTTTTGTGCCAAAATTCAGTGGTGTTGGCATTACTGACATCACATGTCAAAAAAATTTCTGTTCTTTTCACCATAATGTGATGATGGTGCCAATTCTTGCTACCTTCCTCTCTCTGATATCTAATATTGATGACATTAACACACAACAGTGATGTGTTAATATTATGTCGGCTGCTTTTCCAACAACGAGATCCCCTATTTAAACAGTTTCGTTGAACATTTATCTAATTTTGGCTAAAATTTGGCAGTGATAAGCTCTGTTCTTGGTATTGATCATTACGTCACAGGTCCTGAGTTGTAAACCATAGTTCCATCGGCACAGTGAGATGCACAAATAGCACCTTGTACTTTTGATGCACATTCCAAATGGTGTCAGCGAAGGGGTGACTGAACCAGATGAACATACGTGCATAATTCAGGGGAAGTGTTGCAGTGCATGGGTATTTAGACTGGAAAAAGTTCTTTGTAATGTGTAACACGCTGTCATCACCATGACTTACATAAAGCAGCTTTTGACAGTAAGTTGCTCCATGTTATAAAATGTTCTTTTATAATAGATTATCCTTATATTTATCAACTGTTGTTGCTCCTAACAAAAACAGTGAACCTAACAGCGCTTCCTACAAAGTACACTTATGAACTGTCTGCTCTGTATTGACCCAAAAGGCCTTAAATTTTTTAAACCTTAAGCAACTTATTGCTGTCTATGCAATTTTATACAACTAAGCACTCTCATACCTAATCGTGCCATTGTCCTGCGTTATATGCTTATGGTTTGTTAATGACCCTCCACTTCCTTCAGATGTGCCTTTCATGAGACAAGAAAATGAAGCATGTACATGAGAAACAAAGCTGGCATGCCTGTAATGCAAGTTGTTTTTTGGTACACACTGGGTCCTGCATCACTAGCTTCTCGAAACCTGGCCAAGCCTCATTTCATTGTCGTATGTAGAATTGACTGGGGAATCGAATCTTAATGTATGCTTGAATTTGACCATTGTAACTTCATGGCTACCAAAGTTTCATTCTAGCTATAGCAGCCCTTATTCTGTGGCTGCACAGACATTACACTGTGGTGCTGTGCATTGTTTATCTGATAACATTGAGTAAAACTCTTTCTGGTTCATTGGCTGCAACAAAACTTAGTGTCTAAAAGTGAAACTTCCATTAGACAAGGTAGATCATTATGTTTCCCATTGAAAGTCTGGAAATATTATGTGCACTTTGTTCTGTCACAATGCTCACCTGTTTTGGAGTGATAAGCATCAAATCACATGGCTCGCGGGATGCTCCTTGTGTACACTGTTCCAATGTTGTTTGCACCTGGTATCATTGAAGAGGGGAATCCTGGCGATAGGGAGGAACACAGCGACAGTTTTGTTAATTGTTTTGTCAAGCATTTCAGTGACCCAAGTGCACGACAGAGTGCTTTGTTATCAGGTTTTCCCACACGTAGATTAGGGTAGCAAGTGTGTACACAACTGGCCTTTGAAGTGGGTCGAAGGTGTCCACTCTTGTACAAGTGAAAGTCGGTCAGCAAGCTGCAAGTAACTCTTCGGAAATTCTATCAATTAGGAATCCTACAACGTACACCTCGGTGACAGCACTTCCTTTCTCTCAATGTCTTCAGATTAGGTGACAATTTGATTAGAGTCTGCTTCCCCTCTTAACTAAATGTAGTGTCTTTCACTAAATATCATAGAAAAATGTAACTAGGTCATCCCACCAATAGTAACCCGGATTTAGTGTTCAAGATTTTACAGATCTTGTTCTTTGTACTCATTTTGACGTACCAGTCGAGGTAATGGCTCAAGACGGCAATCTGAAAATCATCTTCTTACATATCCTACTTTCACCTGTTAGCCATACACAATTGTACCGGGGTATTTCACTAGGTACCCTACTTTGGATTACCACTTTCTTCCCACTTTATCTTGGAACATCGTGTCCAATTTATAGGTGACCCTGTGCGGTAGTGATTTTCCTGGTGAGATGATGACTTACTGTGACACTGCCACATTTGGTGTACATAAGATAGGTTCATTCTTTTCATCACAAAAGGTGCTACCCCATTTTATCCTTTTAACAAGGTGTAATAGAAATGACAGAAAATTGTCCGATTTGTGCAGACAACCCTCGACCTGAACAGAGTGCGGGAGTGCAGATGGATGCTGTCTCCGTCGTTTACTACAGTAGAAACTCGTTAATTCAAACTTCAGGGGGCCACAGATTTTTGTTTGAATTATCAGAACCTGTGTTCGAATGCAAGATTCTGGCTTGTTGTATAAGAGGGTCTCATACAAAACGTGTTTTGGCACATACTAGCACAGAACAGTGGTTGTAAACATCATGTGGTCCCAAACATGCAGAAAACAGCCAACTTTTTATTTGCTCAGCAGCCTCCCGTGCAGCGTTCGCCATGACGACTCAAGGTCTGACTCGGCAGGCACTTAAAAAACAGTCCCAGTTCATCGGCATTGTAAACATCGCACTGGGCATACTCCCTCAGGACGGTTTGCAGCCTCGTTGCTTGCCAATTGGTTACAACACTCGGATCCACTGCAGCCATCTCACCGCTGACAGCTTTGAAGACCAGGCCGTGTCTCTCTTTAAATCGTGAGATCCAACCATTGCTACATTTGAAATTCGCAAGTCCGAGACGCTCCGCCAGTTCGTTGGCTTTCGCCTGCAGGATAGGGCCGCTTACCGGTAGATTCGAACTTCTGGCTCGTTTCAGTCACAGGAGAAGTGCCTCTTCCACACGCGGGTGCGCAGCTTACCGAAGCCTTTTCCGGTTCGCTGTAAAGCCATGTGCCTTCCCTCGAATCTTGTCTTTACTTTTCATGATCGCCGCTATAGTACTTTTTGCGATGTCATACTTAGATGCGACAACAGTCTTCTTCAATCCCGACTCCACTTCGTCGATAGCAGCCAGCTTTTCCTTCAGGGAAAGTGTTTTATACTTGGCCCTCGTTGACATTGGTTGCAGTACACCGCGGACACAGTCGGTTTCACTTCTCACGAAGAAGACGCACGCAACACGCTGTTCTGAGTGGACAAAACGCAACTACGCAATTACTGGCCACGCTCACACGTGCACCTTCCGAGAGGCACACTCTGCTCTCAGCTCTCCCTCTTGCACGGAATTTGAATTAACCGGAGTTGACGTTTGAATTAAACGGGCTTCAAATGCATTGAAAACATAGCGGGCCAAACAAAACTTGTTTGAAATTTGTTTGAATTAACCGGGAATTTGAATTATCCGAGTTCGAATTAACGAGGTTCTACTGTATCGAGCATTGTTCACCATTAACCATTACACACATCATTCGTGGTCATCATGACAGAGTTTCCTGCAGCTGTTGTGCTTCATTATTCAGATTTGGAAGATGCAAGTAGACTGCCCATTGCTGCAAAAGCAACTGCAGTTATAGCGCTTGGCAAATGAATGTGGGTCCCGCTGTATTATTAAAGCGCCCTTCCGTACTACTGTAGTGCAGCACACTTTCAAAGTACTCAAGAAAACTTTGAATCTCGCAGGTCAGGACAGAGATCAAAATGGTTTCAGATATACTCATCAAGCGACTTGCTGAAGAGATAGTAAATATGGTAGAGTTCAGCAAGTCTTCAGGTTCTGTAGTAGATCTACCAGGTGCACATTTCAGCACCCTCCTGCTAGATCCAAATGCTGCAGCTTCGAGCGCTGATTTGCCCTTCAAAAATGCTGCCTTTATTTTCTTGTGTGTATGCTAGATTGAGTAATATGTTAACAATGATGCACTTCAGCTTGTGTAGGAGTAGATGATGTAAAAAATACTAATTCACCTAGTTCATCTGACTGGTGGGAGATTCCACGCGAAATGATCCAGTGGACCTGCTCGGCCCTCACAAAACTATCGCAAATTTTTACGAAAATTGTTTGCAGCAGTCCCTAATAGTGCAAAACGACATACCACGAAATGTTTCTTCCCAGATATCAATGTGGCGGCTGCTAGACACGAGCAAAGCTCGCAACGCTGGCGAAAACTGTGCCTGGCGTGAGCGGCAGCTGCGGCTCATAGAAAGCACCTAGAAGTGTGCGGTTTTCTTTTGCGCATAGAGGAAACCATGCTCTACACAACATCACAAATGCCGGTTGTCATGATGTGATTGGAACTGGTATACACAGGTCGGAAGTTTTGCAACTTTCCTCCTATTTCGTGATTTTTTTGTGGAAAACCAAACCATTAAATTTTAATGAATATTTTTTCCTTCCAAGGTCTCACGGAATACTTCAACAGGAAAAATCGCAAGGCACGTAACTTTGGTAGTCATTGCAGGAAAAATGGGGGAAGAATGTGATTTTTCCAATGTTCGCTAAAATCTAGCGTAAAATACGCAATGAAGAGGTCGGAAGAGAAGTCTGAAATCAACGCAGTCTTATAGAACGAGCCTTCCTCTACAACATATTAAAAAACCTCGAGGGTGTTTTTTCGTATACAAGAGAAAATAATTTTTTTGTAGTACAGGGTATTACAGACACAGTGACCCACGTTGCATGTATCAGGTGGGGTGCTCTACTGTTTGTTTCTTGGGCTGCTGTTTTAATTCTCTTTATTTCCAATTTTTTTCTGGTCTGGTTGGGTTTTCTTGTGCAAGCAATATGCTGTGGCACAGACTTCTGCAAGGTTACCACGGTCTTTTCTTCTGTAGCATATCGTACATACTGAAATCCTGGGTGGTTAAGCTTATGGCATTGTTTCCGGTGTGCATGGTGCCGGCGACGGAGATTGGGGATTAGCGGTGATGGCTAGGTCGAAGTATTTTTTGTCCTGTGAGCTAAAGCACTGCGCAGACGAGCTTTTTGACATCCGCATCCTACCTGAAAAATCCACGTCTCTCATGGCACGTGCACAGCAATAGTTCAGTTTCTGTGCTTGATATATCTAGCCAATTTTCCTGTCAGCACAAAACAGCCCAGAAAAAAGACTAACAGAAACAGCTGTCACTGAACTTTATCCACACGGGCACCTTCCTCTCTCTCGTTCTGACAGTGAGAACCCAGGAGTGGCATAGCTTTTGTAGCGAGGACAGGTCCTGAGCGTCCATGATGCCACCAAAGGATACACAACAGCAAGCACAGATTTAGCTGCCACGAGAGAATACACGGCACCAAGCACAGCAACAAATTTTGCAACAAACGGAATAGGTAGTTTATTGCAAGTGAAATGTAAGATTGGCGCCGAACGCGCACCTCGACTCGAGACGCCAGAGATCTCTCCAAGACGCGCAAGCAGCTTGCGTACACCTTGTACTCTGTGTTTGGTACCTAGTGTGAAGAAAATTGATGGTGGAATCTCGCGGTTTATCCGCTTCCGACCTGCTCTTGATGCAGCGCCATCCGCGTCCGATCCGCAGATCACAGCAAGCGTCCATATTTCATCCGAACCCGCAAGTTTTTTGCGGATATCCGTGGGTATACGTTTCCATACGCGGATGGTGCAGGGCTTTATATAACTGTGATCCTCACTGGAACCTAGGACTGCATGGACGAAGAACCACCACCACGAGATTCCGTCGCTTCCAGTAGTTCTGCCGTGTAAATGACACCTTTATATGTTCGTCTTTTCCTCTAGCGTTATAATTTGTTAGACTTTTCGTGGTTAATATTTTTGCTGAATTGTTCAGCATCTAAATGTGACAGTTAAAGGGAGCTTTGATCAACTGAACATGTATTTACGCGCTTAATATTCATGCTGGTGAATTGGAACTCCACAGCGCTCAACTGGAGCTTGGAGAACATTCCGTAGCTCCGGATAGTTGTCATATTGAAAACCAACCAGAAAAAATCGGAAATACCAGGAATTAAAACGGGAGCCCAGGAAACAAATATAGCACCCCACCGGATACATGCAACGTGGGTCAGTGTAGCCGTAATACCCTCTACTACAAAACAATTATTTTCTCTTGTAAATGAAAAAACACCCTCGAGATTTTTTAATATGCTGTAGAGGAAAGCTCGTTCTACAAAACTGCGTTGATTTCAGACATCTCTTCCTACTTCTTCATTTTGTGTTTTACGCTCGATTGTAGCGAATTTTCGAAAAATCGCATACTTTCCCTATTTTTCCTGCGATGACTACAAAAGTTACGTGTCTTGCAATTTTTCTTGTTGAAGTATTCCATGAGGCCTTGTCAGGAAAAAATATTAATTAAAATTTAATGGTTTGATTTTCCACAAAAAAATCGCGCAGTAGGAGGAAAATTGCAAAACTTCCGGCCTTTGTATACCAGCACAGATTACAGCATGACAACCGGGATTTGTGACGCTGTGTAGAGCATGGTTTCCTCTATACGCAAAAGAAAACCGCACACTTCTAGGTGCTTTCTATGAGCTGCAGCTGCCGTTCACTCTAGACACAGTTTTTGTTGGCGCTGCAAGCTTTGCTCGTGTCTAGCACCCGCGACATTGGGGTCTGAGAAGAAACGTTTCGTGGTATGTCGTTTTCCACTATTAGGGACTGCTGAAAAAAATTTGAAAAATTTGAGATAGTTTTGTGAGGGCTGAGCAGGTTCGCTGGACCATTTTGCATGGAATCGCCCTGGTGTCATTGGCACTGCACCAAATTTGAAACTGTGGTTCCCACTGGGTACTCCTCTTGTGCCAAAACATTGAAACATCCGACTGTTTCCGGCTACTGTTTGTTACGTACGAATATGCCTGGTTCTATATTGCGGTAGCACAAACACTGTACTGTTGAAAAATTATCACCAGTCCTTTCTCTCTTCTCCTTAAATGCAGCACTGCCTCCAGGGTCTTTCGTCTCTTTTCCATTCAGTCTCTAGACTCATCACTAATGACAAGTAGCCTTGGCGCACGCTGGGAACTTGCAAAAGCTCGTAATACTCTAACAGCACAGGGGTGGCATTCAATGTATTGCTCCGTAGACGAAAGCGTACTGGGCGAACGCAAGGCATCCTGGACAGGTCCTGGTCGCACATCACGGCAAACATCAAGGCACACGTGACCTTAAAGATGGCAGCGCCTGTGATCGGCGGCCAATCCGTTTGTAAACAATGCGGTTGTTGTTTCTGCGCAACGTTTTGGATGTTTTTCGATCATGGTAATTATTTTTATCCGATAATCTCGCAGTAAAACGCGCAGTTTTGCACATAGCCCTCGTGCTGTTGACGACCTCCAATGATGCGATGACGACCGCGTGTTAAGGCTCACTGAGCTGATGCAGTGTACTTCAACTAAGGAGAAATGGGCTACCATGTTGCGGAACAAGCACCGCATAGTTTACGCTGGCAAAATACGTTCATCTCTTGGTGTTACGACGACGGAAATATGTCTGTAAGCGGCAAAATGACTTGTAAACAAAGTCACATAACCTCAAAATGACGTCTTATATGACGTGCAACCAGGACAAGATGGCAGTTTGGCCAAAAGCACCCGCTTGAGGGTAGTTACAACAATGGCGGGTTTGTGTCACTCCTGTGTCTAACAGGATGCAACTCTGCCAGTGAATTGTTGTGGCCTACGTGGCACATTAGTCCGCAGCACAAGCAGGAAGCAAGAAACTTTCAATTTGCTCTGCCTGTCTGGACCGGCCACAGTGTGGTAATGTCAGTATCCAATTAATTGTAATAAATAATAAATAAAATTTTAAATGTCAAAGTTTTGAGAGTTTCACAATAAGGTTTTCTGTCGGTAGCACCAATAGCGTTACCAACAACAGTCAACGTAAATGACTTTCGGGGAGAAATCGGTTTAAATCGAATATTTGCTACTTTAGATAGGGGGTAAAATGCGTTTAAAATGGAACATTTCGAGGGGTAGCATAAAAACGTCAGACAATAAATATATATTAGATGAACGTTGTAGTAGCATGTGTTAGATATACTGTATAGAGTAATTAGTTGTTTTTGCGATGACTTAACTTTTGCAAATTTACCGGATGCTTGGTATTTTTCTGCAAAATTAAAGACCCGCGAAGGAAGTTCAGCCGGACGGTTCGACTAACCGACAGCTGACCGCATAATGCCACATCTTGATGACTGGTTGATCAGATTTTTTTCTTTGGTGTCAAGATTGCCAGGCATTGCGAGTTACCAGACCCCCACGACATGGAAGAGCAGATTTCATGACCCGAATCAACTGTGCAACTTTCTTTGACCCACCGCAAAGCATCCGCATAATGCGGGTGCTCTCAATCCTTGCCTGGATGTTTCTCAACATTGGAGTCACTGCATGAAGAGTCCCTTGTGGTTAGCCCGTGAGGTGACTCTACTTGATGTGGTGATGTTGAGAAAAGCAGTAAGATGGATTGTGACACAGTTTGTTTTTCAAATTCGGGATTAAACAGTCTGATGTGGTCCAGTTCAGATTGTCTTATGATTTTGTAACACAGGGCATTTGTAGGCATTTTGGCCATCTCTTCAGTTAGCTTGGAAAATGCTCAGCACCTACGGTTTTCCTTTCTCTATGAATTATGCTTCCCCTCGTCCTCAAAGTGCACAATGGAGTACAGGCGGCATTTCTTCTTGTCGTACACGATTCTCTTTTTGAAAGCGCAGTTAGCTGTTGCAACCCTAACAGTAAGAAAGCACGGAAATGAAAGATGCCTTATAAATATGTCATGGAATATTTGGATTTCGAGATGTTCATGAAGCGACAACAGCTGTCGCTTTTTCAAATATTCAAATATATTATATAATATTCAAATACAGTTGAACCTCTCAATAACGAACGTCTATTTAACGAAATCCTCCGTTTAACGAAAAATTTCCGTTGCACGAGCGCGTCCCCATAGACGCCAATGTATTTTTGAGCTCGATTTAACGAAATACGTTCGTTTAGTCACCTCTATTTAACGAAGTCCCCGGGCTCTCCTGCGTGTGTCTTTACCCCTTAACCACAAAGAAAAGGTGGAGAAACTTTCCTTCTCCGTTGGTTTTACGCGAGTTTTCGTTGGTTACTTCGGTTGTCACGTGCTGGGGGCGCGAACGTGCCGACGTGTGCTTCGCCTCTGCCGGTAATCGGTGCGCCGATGCTGTGCGCCGCAACGGTGCGTCGCGCCAGCACGAGGCTCTCTTCGCACCCGTTTTCGGACAAGAAAACACGCATTGCTGACATTATTTGCTCACGCCTCGCGAAGTCTTATCTGCTTGTGTTGATGACGACGACAGTACGTTGTGGTTTTGTGCCTTTTCATTACCTTTTTTTGTTCGCTTCCCCAAAAGCTGACGGTGGTAAAATGGGCATGATGCCGCTGCCGTTCAAGGTTCCATCGGCGCAGGCGTCTATGCGACATGTACCCATTTCTCGTTCTTTTCGGCGGCGTACTATTGTTCTTTCCGGATGTCATGAGTGAAAGTGAACCAAAGAAACTTCTATACGCGACCGCGTAGGAAAAAGCAGTCGAGGTTCATCCGGAGTTACGAAGGTAATGAACGCTCAGAGCGACACTGTGCACAAATTACGTGTTACCTAGCATTATGTAATGAATAAAGCTTGATATTTTGTGCCCTTCTTACCTTAGTACCCGTTTCATGACAAATGACGTTTTGCGGAACGCGCGGCGCTGGTAGTGCGGCGGCCATCTTCGTTTAGCTTGGCGTGTTCCATTTAACGAATATCTCGATTTAACGAAACAAAGAGTCAGCATTTACAAATTCGTTATATAGAGGTTCAACTGTATTCAAATTTTCGCTCAAGTTCAAATATTAACTCTGATGTAAAGAATGAACGACTACGAACTCTGAATTTGTGCAGATAATAAGACCCGAAAGATACTATAAGAATACAACAAAAAATAAACTTTTAACAACTGGAACCCACACCTTATATGCACACCTGCATACGTGCACCTTTATACCTTACCTTACGTGCACCTCATCTGTGCACCTTTAATGGTTCCGTGACGTTGAAACAGATCTTGACCACTCTTGACAATGAGTATCATTTTTGATAAAACCTCGAATATATGTGCGCTTTCGAATGCCAAGCATGTGTCAGCATTCAGTAGAGGTGGCGTGCGTGAAATAAATCCAGGGGTGCAGGCGAATGCGCTGCACTTTTCCACCTGGTGTAAGGACTGCAAACAAAAAGAATGCACCTTATATTTCCTCTCATAATTAATGCACTTTTGTTAACCCAGAAATGCCACATGCTGTGTACATTAATTTTTAAGTGAGGGAAAACTTGTGCTGGTTTTACGTTATTGTGGTCATCGCCATGCAGTAGCTCTGGCAGTGCAGCTGAAGTGTGAGTGTGAAGCGCATGGGAAGAGTGCAGCATTTGGGCTGCCAAGTTAGGTGTGCGGTCAGCTAGGATCAAATATTGTACCTGCCTGTCGCACCATCGTTACCACTCTGGGGCGACTCACTAAGAAAAGCCGACGCAATTAAGTTGCCTGAGTAAATGACAACAGCAGGACATTTCGGTACGGTGGAGAGTAAGAAATCAAGCTAACAGCTAGAATATTTTACTAGGACAGGTGAACATATAACATGAAGACAAACAAATTGCGATACATATCTTTTTTCCAATGGCGTGGCCTTCTTTGAAGCGCTTGATGGTCCCGTGAAGCTGCTGCCGGCAACGACTTAATGGCGCTCTCTCGACGCAACACACAAACACAACATCAGTGCGATGTTTTGTCTCAGTCCATCACACGTGTCGTCCCACAGTTCTTACACGCCAGCCCGAAGTGGGCATCCCGGCCACAACTGTCTCAACCCTGTGGCTGCACCCTACTAACTGCCGTTAACAACCCGCTGTCTTCAACCCGGCAGTTTCTTTGTGTCCCCATTTCCCCCAGATGAAATGTTCCCCAATCCCCCCCGGTGTCTTGCGAGTCTTTCGTGTTTCCCGTTTGTGGCTCTGTTCGCCCTCACGGATTGAGTCTGGTAATTCTGTCGCCTCCCGTTACACACTTTTAGACAGATTTATTGCACTCGAAACTTCGACACTGCTCTTCGAACCATAAACCTTCCCATGGTCAACCCCAGCACTCTGTGAACTTGACACCATTGGTATGTAGCTCTTCTAAAACGATATGCCCAATAAAGTGACAGTGGCGCGTTCCCTAACTTTATGGCTGGCGGAAGAACACATGTATGAGCCGTTCGGTTACATGGCAGTTTTTTGCTGTATGCGAATATTTGTGGAAAAATTTGTTAGTAATAAGTAGGGGTGTGCGAATCAGAATATTGTAAGGCGAATCGAATATCAAATATTCGTGCAAAATTTACAATATGTGACTTTCGCACTAAAAGTTCCCATTTTGTAGTGCTTGGCTTTAGTGTAATTTTTCTGGCATTAACTGTCACAAGATAGATATGCAATTCTTCTGCTTAAAGCCCCTACTCTTTAATTTTACACGAGAGTGCTTCCTGCTTTTCAGGTGAGCCTACACTTACTGGAGTGCTGGAGTGGTTACCTTCATTTCAAAATTTTATGTCAGGCAGTAGCATGTTATACGGATGAGGCTGTAATTGTTTCAGACAACCACAGGCCATTTGTGAAACAAACGAATTGGCATCCTGCCTCAGCTTTGCCATGAACACCCTTTTCGTGGGCTGTAGTCATTATTCAAGAGTCCTAACTTTTTAAAGGCAACCTCACAGATATGAAATCAAAGTCCCTCCAGGGGTGCCACACCTTCCACATACGATGTCTACAAAACTAACTTTGGATAACTTTATCTTAAACTAAAACCGCCTGTGTTGGTCCTGCAGCAAGGGCAATTTCGTAAAGGAGGCTTCACCTCATGCACGGAAGCATCAGGTGAAGCCCACTTTCGGGTTGTGTCGTTCATATTCGTGGAATAGTCAAATATTCGAAAATTCGAATAATGGATATTCGATTCGCGAATCGAATAGTTCGAGCGTTTGATATTCGATTCGAATTCGAGAACTCGAATATTCGCACACCCCTAGTAATAAGGAGACATTTGAGGAATTGCTTGGAATGACAGACCATACAAGATACAACTATAACAAATGTTCCTTTTCAATGACTGACTCCTAGTATCAATTGGAAGCATACAATTAGGCGATGGGTAGTTATAGTATGTGCCTGTTATGATACATCAGCTCACCGAGCATGAACATGCTCACGTGAACAATACTGGTGCATCATTCCCTAAGCAATGTGGGCAAAAATATGTTTTATCAAAATTAGGTGGACACTGATTGGAAAGACAGGAAAAGCATTGCCAGAGGCAATTGCAAAATGAGTCTCTGATACATCGGAGGGAATTGAGCCAGAAATGACTAAGAAATCATGCAAGAGCTACACTATAAGCAATTCTTTTGATGGCTTCTGAAGACTATATGCAGTGGGAAGTGGATGTTTCTGCAAGGAACTCTGTCTCGAAGTCAGGTGTGTCAGTCAACTCCCTGTACTTGAATGTAAGGACCACCTCCTGCTTTGTGCAACCTCATTTTGGAAAAGGCACACTTTAGAATCAAGGGGAAAAAAATTGATTACTCAGTAAATGCCGGATTTGCGAGCAGTGACTGTTTCCTAGAAAATCGTTCGCAGGACTCTGGACTTGTCAGTCGACGTACGAAAGTGGGTGAGCGCTAATGAAAGAAGGGAGGCCTCTGACAATGTGACAATTTTAGCCCTTGTTTATTCCTCTACTTCGATTAACTCAGAGAAAGGTTTGCAATATTATTCTGGCACATTTGTTCTCCACTGTCCATTTTGTCCATGAGAGAAGACAGTAACCTGACACTACAGACATCATCCTTGTCCTCAAAATCTCATGGCATGGCCTTCTGTTTAGGAGTCGATCCCTAAAGTGGCAACATGCACCGGACAAAAAGCCCAATCCGACATTGTGCTGACACTTTCGGAATTGCCAGCTGTTAGTCATACAAAGTACTGTGTAAGACCTCCATAACCTTTGACCCTTCACTTGCCAAACTAAACTGGTCATCCTCTCTTATATTTGACCTAAGGTAATGTTTGACAATGCTGAACTTCCTGTGACCTCCATTGACTATTCTGTGCTATTCACGCGGGCAACCGGTGTTGTCCTGTCATGAATCGAGGTCAAGAATAGTAAGTTCCATTGATTCGGTGCCAGCACAATGTGTTCACTGTTCAGATATTTAGGGTTTATAAACTGAGGGAGAAGTATATGGGAAGTGCTATGTTCCTTGGACTTCCTTGGGAATGCTTGTATAATTACCTGTGTCATTGATGATAGCTGTCACCATCCTGAATGGACTGCATACAACGTATGTGGGTGCCTTGTGTTTTTATGTTATCAGAAAATTGGGGGAAGGGGGGTAAAAATCGTGTTTTATTTCGGGTGCCGTAAAATTGAGTGATATGGGGTGCAGAAGCAGACATTCTGGTGGAACATAGAACATAGTGCTTCTCACATTTTAGATGAACGCAAAATAAGAAACAACTATGATGAGTGCGCAGTGCTTAGCATTCTGCACTGCCCGTATTGGTGACTGAATTTGCACTTTGCTAAGTTGGTTTTCGGGATTTACCCTAAGTGACGATTATCCATATTTAGGGCCTGACTTTTTCGGGTTTTATTTTTGGCCAAATTCGGGGGGTAAATATCGGGTGATATTTTTTATTTGAAAATTCGGGTGTATTCGGGTTAAATCCCGTTACGGCATATTCTGTCGTCAGGAATTCGGGTGTATTCGGGTGATTTTTTTTGTTTAATAAAAATTTGTCTTAACATGGAACTAATGTTTAGCAATGTTATCAAACTTTATTTTAATGCACGCTTATGAGTGTGCCACGCGACCCGGATGTTTTCGGGTAGACTCGGGCTAAATGCGAATTTTACAGATTTCGTTCGGGGGGTAAATATCGGGCGGATGCGGGTTTAACCCTAAAAAGTCAGGCCCTATCCATATTGTGAAGGGATAAAAATGAGTTTGGCCCTAAAACACAAGGATCTAAACATACATCATAGATCAGATGCCCAGAGTACATAGTGTTCGTAGTGTGATCAAAATGCACGCAAGTGAAGCATACAAACATTTTGCAGGCACAGCACAAGATTCATTCTGACGAAGGGCCCCTCCAGCTTCATCTGCAGCTCGTGCCCAAGATATTGAAGCCTCTCGTCTGGCTGTGGACTCCAGATGCCTTCGTCATCTCATTCAAGGTTGCCTTCCCTTCACTGTGCTTAACATTTGCTCACTGTACATGACATTACATCTACTGTACATATATTATGCACCAGCTATGTTGCTTTTAGATCTTGTTTTCTAGCTTTATGCACAGTGCAGCATTAGGTGCTATGTCCCCTAAATATTACTTGTCTTTATTACAGTCATTACAAAATTCTCATATTATAGTGAAAATATTTTGATCAAACATACAGTTGCCTGCTGGTAAGTATTCAAACTTTGACATGTGCAATGCTGCTTTAATTAAATATAGCAATTGCAGACTCTGGCATATCACGTAGCAAGGTAATCAAGCCACAAACTCTAGCACGTAGATTTTGCCAATTTTAGTGGCTGTGAATATCTGCCAGATACTAACAGAATTGGGGTTGTGAAATTAAGAGTTCTATGGTCTTAGCATTTCTTTTGATGTAGAATATTTCTTTCTGACTGTTCCTGTGGCTGACACTAAGGGCACACTAAAATGCACAAGCATGTTCACTTCAAATTCCATTGCACGCTGTGTTAATTTTGTACTTGTTATCATAATTCAAAACTGTGATTCCGTTACGAGCCACCATAAAAATTATACTGGACTCTTTCTTGATTCAGCGCTAAGCAGTAAACGTCGTTTCAGCTTGTGCATCAGTGTTTTTAGTCCATGGCATGCACGTGCTTGCCACGCCCACGCCGTGGAGCAGTTTTGGTGAAAACCATAGCATGCGTTGTGAAGCGCACTGGCGTCTCTGTCCCTAGGACGTGCCGATAAATGTTGTCAGTGGAACATTCATGAGAACTGCTGTGGGATGCAATGCTGTGCATTAAGTTTTAATTGGTAAAATTAATTTGCAAAGTAAATGCAAGAGACCTTGCGAGACCAAGACCAAGAAGAGACCTTGCAGTTCTCTCCAGTTGAGAGAGCCCCCCCAAATTATATCTGTGCTCTTAGTGTGATTCTGCGCTGCTTACAGTCTGCAATGTCTCTTAATCACACAAGTATGGTACTATACCTGGTGAGCTTTCTTGTGATGCAATTGGAAAATGTAAGCCTATTAAACAGAGCCATTCTAGTAATCCTTAGCTAGCTGAGAGTTGCAGAATCATTGTCATGTGACACCCCCTCACAGTCTGGTGGTTGTACTTTCCAGTGTATTAAAAGGAAGGGCAGACAGATGAAAAAGAGAAGTTATCCTGCTGGCTTATGATGTCATAAGCCAGTTCAGGCTTGAATATTACTGTAGTCTAGTTCAACACCCATTTTTTCCTTGTTTTGGGATGCCTCAAAAAAGTATATAAAGTAAACACTCGTTAACTCGGACTCGCTTATCTCGAAATATCGGTTATCTCAAATTTAATTTGCGTCCCGATCCTTGTCCCAATGCTTCCTATGTATTTGGGCCCTTTTAAGTCTAAGCTTTGTTTTGCCTGACTACCGATATCTCGAAATTCCATCACCGGTAGGTCACTGTACCTACGGCTGATAACGTGCATTCTTCGGCCCCCAGGCTAGGTCAAGGTCAAAGCCTTTCAGTCCCAGTTACTCACGCCTCACGCGCCGCTAGCTGTGGCAGGCAGACAGCACTCCCCTTTCCACCCAACGTCACTCCTCCTCCTCCTCTGCATTCGTCTGAGCGTCTCAGTTTCGTTTCGTTCTTCGCGGCATGATGGCTGAACAACGCACATGGAAGTCCCTGACTTTGGAGTGGAAGGTGGCACTTATCAAAGGCCTGGCAGCAAGTTTATCAAGCCATTATTATGAACTGTTTCGGTCATGCGGGTTTCTGGTCTTCCACCGCTGTACCGGAGCCAGCAGACGAGTTCAGTGGCTGTGATGAATTGTGCAATGACTTGATACGCCTCGCATGTTGTGGGGAGAGTGTTGTTAAAACTTGAAGTGCTTGAAGTTAACGCTCAAGTCTTTTTTGTAAACGTTGCTTGGTGACGTGATGAATGTTTCAGTACCAGTAACCCCCGTTTGTGAAGCACAGTTAAGCATTAAATTTAAGTTAAGGGACCGTTGATCTTGGTTCAAGTGTTAATCAACGTTGGTAAAACCGGGCTTTAGAGGACTTGAACATCGAGGACTATACTTTACGACGGTGATGTTCTAGTAAGCGGTGAACCGTGTGACACTGGAATTGTCGATTGTGCCCTCGGTAGTGACGTGCCAGGAAGAGCATCTGATGCGTTGCATTGAAGTGCTTGAAGGTGCTTTCTTGCTCCCAGAGGCGAATGCCAAGAAGATTGCTATTACGGAATTATTCCCTCTCAGATAATGTTAAAGAATTTGCTTCAGAATTGTTTAGGAGCCCTATTACTGTAGGAACGCTTTTTTTACGTTTCATAACATAGTGCATTGTGGTAACATCGTGGCAACGTAATTTTCGTTGTTCGCTTAACTCGAAAGCGACTTTAAAGAAAGTGACTTTCATCTTTCATCGTTGATTTCTTAGGCAATTTGAGGCTTTGTTAGTATCTGTCCCTTCTATGTTGTTCCAGCCTCAGGACATCAGTTTATCTCTTGTCGAAAGCCTGTTTATCCGGTTTTTACGACTTCGAGTTAGCGGGGGTTTACTGTAATTGCCAAAAAATGAAAAGCGCTACTCAGTATAAAAGCAGCTCTCTGAGATGCCATGGTCCCTTTCTAGTGTCCCTATGACCACTTAATCAGTGTGGTACTGCTATGACCACTGTAGAAATATATTGAACTTGGCGTAGGCATTCCCAGAAAAGATTTAACTGAGTGCCAGGAACTGCAGTGCCTTAAATTTATGCGCTTGGAACACAAGCCATAGTAGTAAGTAAAGGATGTCAGACAGTACTTTTGCGTGCTTTAGCAAATATAAAACTAAGTGTTTCTTCTCTGCCTGTTTTCTTTTAGCTGGAAACTGACCACAGTATCCTCATTGAAAAGGCAAGGAAAGCCCTGAGGACCTACAAGCATAAGGTATGTTACCCCTTTCAGGACATATTCTTTGTGAATCTGACAGAAGTGCATGCAGTAGCACCTCAGATATTGCACTCTACCTAGCTCTGGAATATATGTTTGCTACAGTTGAAACTAAATGTCTCATGGTCTCACAGGAACTACAGATTTACAGATTTGTTGGGATATTTTCTTTAATAGTACGAGGGTAGTTCCATAAGTTTCCGGCCCGACTAACTTTTAATAGTCATAGAGACGAAACAAGTGTATCACTTTTTGACATAGTCACCCTTAACTTCGATGCACTTTTGACACCTTTCGACCAGCATTCTCATACCCTTGAAAAAATAGTCCGCAGTTTTGCCCGCAAAATGCTGGAAAACTGCCTCTTGCACCTCACTATCGTTTCGAAATCTCCATCCTCTGAGATCTCTCTTCAAGTTTGAGAACAGGAAGTAGTCACTCGGTGCCAAGTCTGGAATGTAGGGTGGGTGGTGGATTTCTTCGAAGCCGCACTCCTTCGGTGGAGCCTTGGCAACAGGAGCCATGTGGACAGGGGCATTGTCCTGGAGCAACTGGACACCTCGACTCAACCTGCCGTGCCTTGATGGCGTCTCGCAGTCGGTGCAGGAGTGAAGCATAATAAGTCGCATTCACTGTGGTGTTCTTCTCTTTGAAGTCAATGAGGAGGATCCCGTGACAATCCGAAAATATTGTTGCCATGATCTTCTTTGTGGATTGTGTGACCTTGGCTTTTCTTGGGAGTGCTTCTCCTGGTTTGCGCCATTCCATCGACTCCTTTTTCGAAAGGGGATCATAGTAGAGCACCGTAGTCTCATCCCCTGTGACAATTGACTTCAATATTTCTTCTTCGTTCTCTTGACAGAGCTCCAAAAACTCTTTAGCACAGACGACGCGCTGTTGCTTTTGAACTGACGAGAGAAATCGTGGCACCCATCTCGCACTGACCTTTTTCGTGTGAAGGCTCTCGCCGATGATGCGAAAAACGGTTGTTTTGGAAAGCCCAAGCCTTTCTGAGATTTCCTTCACCTTCAGACGCCTGTCGCTCAGCACTTCCTCCTCAACAAGAGACAAATTTTCTTGTGTCACCACTTCCACTGGACGACCATCGCGTGGATCATCTTCAATGAACTCTCGCCCCAGTCGAAACTGCTTAGCCCAGTCTTTTACCGTTGTGTACGACAGAGAGGCTTCCCTGTACATGTTGTCCAGTCGCGCTTTAATATCTTTAGGCGAAATTCCCTCTTTTGTCAAGAATTTTATCACAGCGCGGTGCTCGATTTTTTCCATTTTAACTGAAGAGTGCACCCTGGCTGTTTGAAATGCCGCTCTCCAACCGACAAAAGCATGCAGAGGGTTGAGGGTGGTGCTCCGGCCCTCCAACAGATGGCGCCACGCGTCCTTAATCGCATTTTCAAATTCGCGCGCATTTTCTACCTCGGGCCGCAAACTTATGGAACCACCCTCGTATGACAAATTTAAAATGAAAGCAAATGAAGTAAATAAAAAGAATGAAAATAAAATGCAATAAAAACAAATTATCCTATATTATACTGAGGTACTGCTATAACTTCCAGTATATAATGTGCATCAATGTATAACTAGCCTCCACGAAAATTAGCGGCATTCCATAACGTTCCATCATCCCACGCACCAGGCGGGTGATAATAACAGTGTCCAAATTTAACGGAAACTAAGCTCTAGACTGCCTTTGGTGTCCACAACAACAAAAGGCTATATATCAACCAGAAAGGAAGAATTTACCCCCTGAGTGTAGCACTAGAGACTTTGGGGAAACCCAGTACGTATTTGCATCTCAGACAATGTTTACAGCAACCTAAAAAATTAGAGTCTACAATTTGCAATCTACAAAAGCTATTCTGGGACATCCTGCACAACACTACTATGTCTGGTTCATGCACAGCTCATCATGAGCATCAGTGACAACGAGGGTTGCGGAATGGGGTCTCCCATTCCATTCCAATTCCGTTCCCGAGGAATGGAGATTTGCGATCATTCCATTCCTTTCAATTCCTCGGAATGAAAAGGTATGGTCAGTTCCCACTCCTGGAATGACTTGGCAACCCAATTCCATTCCGTTAATTCCCTCAATAAAAGAAAAGGACCGGTAACCATACTGGCAAGTCCAGCAGTGCTAGAGGAGATTGACATTACCAAGCACGGAAAAAGCACAAAGACAAGGTTATTTCACTCTTGACCATGTGCAGGTGCGGTACAAAGTGTGCGAGGGCAGAAACCAGCACGTTGAAGGTGAAACAGAAGGTGAAAACGAATATTTGCAACTGTTAAACACATAACTGTGAACCTTTTTAGGCACAATCTTTTTACAGTAATAATGCTCCACTGCAAGTCCACTATTGCACATGTTCTTTTTGCACATTAACTTTTTGCAACTTGTAGTGATAACATGAAACCACTGATAAGATTTTCATCATCCATCAGAGTTCTTTGTGGCGTCTGCATGTACCGCATCCTTTATGTGCAGAATCTTTACCGCTTCCTTGTTGTTCACATCTTTCGCCATCCTTTGCATGTACTGCGCAGAATCACTTGAAATCGCTACCACGTCTGTCCACGACTTGCCTAGGAATGTCAACACTTTGCGAAGCACATTTGCGACAGTATATACATTGCATAGCTTCAGTCGCTTTACGTCTACAAGGTAGACGACCTTTTGCTGTTTCTGGTGGTTATAGAAACAGATTAGCGTATTCACCGTCGGGTATCCCATTATATCAGGTGACTCGCCGACGATAAAACTTAATTTGGAGTCCTTGACGTCATCTCGAATGTCTTCTAGGTGCTTATTGAACGCCTCCAGAAGTTGTTTACGACGGAGCTGGTGGCTTGCGGACATGGCTCTTGCAGCAGGGCAGTATTTCCGGACAAATTTGCCGATGTGCCGAGAGGTCTGTCAGCGTTTTCAAGGCTGATTCCGCTTTTCGCTATAAGAGCACGAACTCGTGGATGGCTCCTTCTGAACTTTTCTCCCTGTCCAGCTAGGCGATAGCAGCTGGCCAGCTGGCGATAGCAGACATCAAACAGTGTCTGCTCTCCATCGACTTTACTTTTGAGCGTGCCACGCCTTGCGGATGCGAAGTGTTCCTTAATCCTATCATAAGGCTTCTTTGACGGATCTGATGGAAGCACTATGTGGCAGAACCGGCAGGCGATCATATCTTCGCCGTCACCTTTCTTGACGATCTCTAAGTCCTCGTACTGCGCTGTCCAGTCTTCAAGACTCTTCCTTTTCCGGCCCATGACAGGGTCGATACGGCCTAAGCCAAGACCACAAAGAATGAAATGCCGCACAGAAACGAAACTATATGCCCTACCGAAAGCGCGCATCTCCTCCACACAATAAAACTAAATTATAAACAAAACAGAGCCCGTGCTACAGTGCACATGCGCAATGAAGGAGTTTTTGGCGCCGCTAGCTTCTGCCAATGTTTCCGAGGGCAGCCGCACGATGGCGGGTCCTGACCGGTAGTTTTCGGGTCAAACCCGATTGCCTAGTGAGTCAATTCG
>NW_026999641.1:0-22882 GCF_037126465.1 Ornithodoros turicata
AGTAAGAATAATCTGCTTTCTGTAGCTAAATGAGACAAAGGACGACCAAGTTTCGCGCCCACCATGCTTCTGAAATACAATCCCTTCAAAGACGAGTGATAGGCGACAGTAAAAATAATCTGCTTTCTGTAGCTAAATGAGACAAAGGACGACCAAGTTTCGCGCTCACCATGCTTCTGAAATACAATCCCTTCAAAGACGAGTGATAGGCGACAGTAAGAATAATCTGCTTTCTGTAGCTAAATGAGACAAAGGACGACCAAGTTTCGCGCCCACCATGCTTCTGAAATACAATCCCTTCAAAGACGAGTGATAGGCGACAGTAAAAATAATCTGCTTTCTGTAGCTAAATGAGACAAAGGACGACCAAGTTTCGCGCTCACCATGCTTCTGAAATACAATCCCTTCAAAGACGAGTGATAGGCGACAGTAAGAATAATCTGCTTTCTGTAGCTAAATGAGACAAAGGACGACCAAGTTTCGCGCCCACCATGCTTCTGAAATACAATCCCTTCAAAGACGAGTGATAGGCGACAGTAAAAATAATCTGCTTTCTGTAGCTAAATGAGACAAAGGACGACCAAGTTTCGCGCTCACCATGCTTCTGAAATACAATCCCTTCAAAGACGAGTGATAGGCGACAGTAAGAATAATCTGCTTTCTGTAGCTAAATGAGACAAAGGACGACCAAGTTTCGCGCCCACCATGCTTCTGAAATACAATCCCTTCAAAGACGAGTGATAGGCGACAGTAAGAATAATCTGTTTTCTGTAGCTAATGAGACAAAGGATGACCACGTTTCGCGCCCACCATGTTTCTGATATACAATCCCTTCAAAGACGAGTGACATGCGGCAGTAAGAATAATCTGTTTTCTGTAGCTAAATGAGACAAAGGATGACCACGTTTCGCGCCCACCATGTTTCTGATATACAATCCCTTCAAAGACGAGTGACATGCGGCAGTAAGAATAATCTGTTTTCTGTAGCTAAATGAGACAAAGGATGACCACGTTTCGCGCCCACCATGTTTCTGAAATACAATCCCTTCAAAGATGAGTGACATGCGGCAGTAAGAATAATCTGTTTTCTCTAGCTAAATGAGACAAAGGATCACCACGTTTCGCGCCCACCATGTTTCTGATATACAATCCCTTCAAAGACGAGTGACATGCGGCAGTAAGAATAATCTGTTTTCTGTAGCTAAATGAGACAAAGGATGACCACGTTTCGCGCCCACCATGTTTCTGAAATACAATCCCTTCAAAGACGAGTGATAGGCGGCAGTAAGAATAATCTGTTTTCTGTAGCTGAATGAGACAAAGGATCACCACGTTTCGCGCCCACCATGTTTCTGAAATACAATCCATTCAAAGACGAGTGACATGCGGCAGTAAGAATAATCTGTTTTCCGTAGCTAAATGAGATAAAGGATGACCACGTTTCGCGCCCACCATGTTTCTGAAATACAATCCCTTCAAAGACGAGTGATAGGCGGCAGTAAGAATAATCTGTTTTCTGTAGCTAAATGAGACAAAGGATGACCACGTTTCGCGCCCACCATGTTTCTGATATAGAATCCCTTCAAAGACGAGTGACATGCGGCAGTAAGAATAATCTGTTTTCCGTAGCTAAATGAGACAAAGGATGACCACGTTTCGCGCCCACCATGTTTCTGATATACAATCCCTTCAAAGACGAGTGACATGCGGCAGTAAGAATAATCTGTTTTCTGTAGCTAAATGAGACAAAGGATCACCACGTTTCGCGCCCACCATGTTTCTGATATACAATCCCTTCAAAGACGAGTGACATGCGGCAGTAAGAATAATCTGTTTTCTGTAGCTAAATGAGACAAAGGATCACCACGTTTCGCGCCCACCATGTTTCTGATATACAATCCCTTCAAAGACGAGTGACATGCGGCAGTAAGAATAATCTGTTTTCTGTAGCTAAATGAGACAAAGGATGACCACCTTTCGCGCCCACCATGTTTCTGATATACAATCCCTTCAAAGACGAGTGACATGCGGCAGTAAGAATAATCTGTTTTCTGTAGCTAAATGAGACAAAGGATGACCACGTTTCGCGCCCACCATGTTTCTGATATACAATCCCTTCAAAGACGAGTGACATGCGGCAGTAAGAATAATCTGTTTTCTGTAGCTAAATGAGACAAAGGATCACCACGTTTCGCGCCCACCATGTTTCTGATATACAATCCCTTCAAAGACGAGTGACATGCGGCAGTAAGAATAATCTGTTTTCTGTAGCTAAATGAGACAAAGGATCACCACGTTTCGCGCCCACCATGTTTCTGATATACAATCCCTTCAAAGACGAGTGACATGCGGCAGTAAGAATAATCTGTTTTCTGTAGCTAAATGAGACAAAGGATCACCACGTTTCGCGCCCACCATGTTTCTGATATACAATCCCTTCAAAGACGAGTGACATGCGGCAGTAAGAATAATCTGTTTTCTGTAGCTAAATGAGACAAAGGATCACCACGTTTCGCGCCCACCATGTTTCTGATATACAATCCCTTCAAAGACGAGTGACATGCGGCAGTAAGAATAATCTGTTTTCTGTAGCTAAATGAGACAAAGGATCACCACGTTTCGCGCCCACCATGTTTCTGATATACAATCCCTTCAAAGACGAGTGACATGCGGCAGTAAGAATAATCTGTTTTCTGTAGCTAAATGAGACAAAGGATGACCACCTTTCGCGCCCACCATGTTTCTGATATACAATCCCTTCAAAGACGAGTGACATGCGGCAGTAAGAATAATCTGTTTTCTGTAGCTAAATGAGACAAAGGATGACCACGTTTCGCGCCCACCATGTTTCTGATATACAATCCCTTCAAAGACGAGTGACATGCGGCAGTAAGAATAATCTGTTTTCTGTAGCTAAATGAGACAAAGGATCACCACGTTTCGCGCCCACCATGTTTCTGATATACAATCCCTTCAAAGACGAGTGACATGCGGCAGTAAGAATAATCTGTTTTCTGTAGCTAAATGAGACAAAGGATGACCACGTTTCGCGCCCACCATGTTTCTGATATACAATCCGTTCAAAGACGAGTGACATGCGGCAGTAAGAATAATCTGTTTTCTGTAGCTAAATGAGACAAAGGATCACCACGTTTCGCGCCCACCATGTTTCTGATATACAATCCCTTCAAAGACGAGTGACATGCGGCAGTAAGAATAATCTGTTTTCTGTAGCTAAATGAGACAAAGGATGACCACGTTTCGCGCCCACCATGTTTCTGATATACAATCCCTTCAAAGACGAGTGACATGCGGCAGTAAGAATAATCTGTTTTCTGTAGCTAAATGAGACAAAGGATCACCACGTTTCGCGCCCACCATGTTTCTGATATACAATCCCTTCAAAGACGAGTGACATGCGGCAGTAAGAATAATCTGTTTTCTGTAGCTAAATGAGACAAAGGATCACCACGTTTCGCGCCCACCATGTTTCTGATATACAATCCCTTCAAAGACGAGTGACATGCGGCAGTAAGAATAATCTGTTTTCTGTAGCTAAATTCGACAAAGGATGACCACGTTTCGCGCCCACCATGTTTCTGATATACAATCCCTTCAAAGACGAGTGACATGCGGCAGTAAGAATAATCTGTTTTCTGTAGCTAAATGAGACAAAGGATGACCACGTTTCGCGCCCACCATGTTTCTGATATACAATCCCTTCAAAGACGAGTGACATGCGGCAGTAAGAATAATCTGTTTTCTGTAGCTAAATGAGACAAAGGATCACCACGTTTCGCGCCCACCATGTTTCTGATATACAATTCCTTCAAAGACGAGTGGCATGCGGCAGTAAGAATAATCTGTTTTCTGTAGCTAAATGAGACAAAGGATGACCACGTTTCGCGCCCACCATGTTTCTGATATACAATCCCTTCAAAGACGAGTGACATGCGGCAGTAAGAATAATCTGTTTTCTGTAGCTAAATGAGACAAAGGATGACCACGTTTCGCGCCCACCATGTTTCTGATATACAATCCCTTCAAAGACGAGTGACATGCGGCAGTAAGAATAATCTGTTTTCTGTAGCTAAATGAGACAAAGGATGACCACGTTTCGCGCCCACCATGTTTCTGATATACAATCCCTTCAAAGACGAGTGACATGCGGCAGTAAGAATAATCTGTTTTCTGTAGCTAAATGAGACAAAGGATCACCATGTTTCGCGCCCACCATGTTTCTGAAATACAATCCCTTCAAAGACGAGTGACATGCGGCAGTAAGAATAATCTGTTTTCTGTAGCTAAATGAGACAAAGGATCACCACGTTTCGCGCCCACCATGTTTCTGAAATACAATCCCTTCAAAGACGAGTGACATGCGGCAGTAAGAATAATCTGTTTTCTGTAGCTAAATGAGACAAAGGATCACCACGTTTCGCGCCCACCATGTTTCTGATATACAATCCCTTCAAAGACGAGTGACATGCGGCAGTAAGAATAATCTGTTTTCTGTAGCTAAATGAGACAAAGGATCACCACGTTTCGCGCCCACCATGTTTCTGAAATACAATCCCTTCAAAGACGAGTGACATGCGGCAGTAAGAATAATCTGTTTTCTGTAGCTAAATGAGACAAAGGATGACCACGTTTCGCGCCCACCATGTTTCTGAAATACAATCCCTCCAAAGACGAGTGACATGCGGCAGTAAGAATAATCTGTTTTCTGTAGCTAAATGAGACAAAGGATGACCACGTTTCGCGCCCACCATGTTTCTGATATACAATCCCTTCAAATACGAGTGACATGCGGCAGTAAGAATAATCTGTCTTCTGTAGCTAAATGAGACAAAGGATCACCACGTTTCGCGCCCACCATGTTTCTGAAATACAATCCCTTCAAAGACGAGTGACATGCGGCAGTAAGAATAATCTGTTTTCTGTAGCTAAATGAGACAAAGGATGACCACGTTTCGCGCCCACCATGTTTCTGAAATACAATCCCTTCAAAGACGAGTGACATGCGGCAGTAGGAATAATCTGTTTTCTGTAGCTAAATGAGACAAAGGATGACCACGTTTCGCGCCCACCATGTTTCTGAAATACAATCCCTTCAAAGACGAGTGACATGCGGCAGTAAGAATAATCTGTTTTCTGTAGCTAAATGAGACAAAGGATCACCACGTTTCGCGCCCACCATGTTTCTGATATACAATCCCTTCAAAGACGAGTGACATGCGGCAGTAAGAATAATCTGTTTTCTGTAGCTAAATGAGACAAAGGATCACCACGTTTCGCGCCCACCATGTTTCTGAAATACAATCCCTTCAAAGACGAGTGACATGCGGCAGTAAGAATAATCTGTTTTCTGTAGCTAAATGAGACAAAGGATCACCACGTTTCGCGCCCACCATGTTTCTGATATACAATCCCTTCAAAGACGAGTGACATGCGGCAGTAAGAATAATCTGTTTTCTGTAGCTAAATGAGACAAAGGATCACCACGTTTCGCGCCCACCATGTTTCTGAAATACAATCCCTTCAAAGACGAGTGACATGCGGCAGTAAGAATAATCTGTTTTCTGTAGCTAAATGAGACAAAGGATGACCACGTTTCGCGCCCACCATGTTTCTGAAATACAATCCCTCCAAAGACGAGTGACATGCGGCAGTAAGAATAATCTGTTTTCTGTAGCTAAATGAGACAAAGGATGACCACGTTTCGCGCCCACCATGTTTCTGATATACAATCCCTTCAAATACGAGTGACATGCGGCAGTAAGAATAATCTGTCTTCTGTAGCTAAATGAGACAAAGGATCACCACGTTTCGCGCCCACCATGTTTCTGAAATACAATCCCTTCAAAGACGAGTGACATGCGGCAGTAAGAATAATCTGTTTTCTGTAGCTAAATGAGACAAAGGATGACCACGTTTCGCGCCCACCATGTTTCTGAAATACAATCCCTTCAAAGACGAGTGACATGCGGCAGTAGGAATAATCTGTTTTCTGTAGCTAAATGAGACAAAGGATGACCACGTTTCGCGCCCACCATGTTTCTGAAATACAATCCCTTCAAAGACGAGTGACATGCGGCAGTAAGAATAATCTGTTTTCTGTAGCTAAATGAGACAAAGGATCACCACGTTTCGCGCCCACCATGTTTCTGATATACAATCCCTTCAAAGACGAGTGACATGCGGCAGTAAGAATAATCTGTTTTCTGTAGCTAAATGAGACAAAGGATCACCACGTTTCGCGCCCACCATGTTTCTGAAATACAATCCCTTCAAAGACGAGTGACATGCGGCAGTAAGAATAATCTGTTTTCTGTAGCTAAATGAGACAAAGGATGACCACGTTTCGCGCCCACCATGCTTCTGAAATACAATCCCTCCAAAGACGAGTGACATGCGGCAGTAAGAATAATCTGTTTTCTGTAGCTAAATGAGACAAAGGATGACCACGTTTCGCGCCCACCATGTTTCTGATATACAATCCCTTCAAAGACGAGTGATAGGCGTCAGTAAGAATAATCTCCTTTCTGTAGTTTAATGAGACAAAAGACGACCAAGTTTCGCACCCACCATGTTTCTGGAATACAATCCCTTCAAAGACGAGTGATGGGCGTCAGTAAAAATTATCTCCTTTCTGTAGTTAAATGAGACAAAGGACGACCAAGTTTCCAACCCACCATGTTTCTGAAATACAATCCCTTCAAAGACGAGTGATAGGCGGCAGTAAGAATAATCTGCTTTCTGTAGCTAAATGAGACACAGGATGACCAAGTTTCGCACCCACCATGTTTCTGAAATACAATCCCTTCAAAGACGAGTGATAGGCGGCAGTCAGAATAATCTCCTTTCTGTAGCTAAATGAGACACAGGATGACCAAGTTTCGCACCCAGCATGTTTCTGAACTACAATCTCTTCAAAGACGAGTGATAGGCGGCGGTAAGGATAATCTGCTTTCTGTAGCTAAATGAGACACAGGATGAGAAAGTTTCGCACACACCATGTTTCTGAAATACAATCCCTTCAAAGACGAGTGATAGGCGGCAGTAAGAATAATCTGCTTTCTGTAGCTAAATGAGACACAGGATGACCAAGTTTCGCACCCACCATGTTTCTGAAATGCAATCCCTTCAAAGACGAGTAATAGGCGGCAGTAAGAATAATCTGCTTTCAGTAGCTAAATGAGACACAGGATGACCAAGTTTCGCACCCACCATGTTTCTGAAATAGAATCCCTTCGAAGACGAGTGATAGGCGTCAGTAAGAATAATCTCCTTTCTGTAGTTTAATGAGACAAAAGACGACCAAGTTTCGCACCCACCATGTTTCTGAAATACAATCCCTTCAAAGACGAGTGATGGACGTCAGTAAAAATTATCTCCTTTCTGTAGTTAAATGACACAAAGGACGCCCAAGTTTCCAACCCACCATGTTTCAGAAATACAATCCCTTCAAAGACGAGTGATAGGCGGCAGTAAGAATAATCTGCTTTCTGTAGCTAAATGAGACACAGGATGACCAAGTTTCGCACCCACCATGTTTCTGAAATACAATCCCTTCAAAGACGAGTGATAGGCGGCAGTAAGAATAATCTGCTTTCTGTAGCTAAATGAGACACAGGATGACCAAGTTTCGCACCCACCATGTTTCTGAAATGCAATCCAATCAAAGACCAGTAATAGCCGGCAGTAAGAATAATCTCCTTTCTGTAGCTAAATGAGACACAGGATGACCAAGTTTCGCACCCACCATGTTTCTGAAATACAATCCCTTCAAAGACGAGTGATAGGCGTCAGTAAGAATAATCTCCTTTCTGTAGTTTAATGAGACAAAAGACGACCAAGTTTCGCACCCACCATGTTTCTGGAATACAATCCCTTCAAAGACGAGTGATGGGCGTCAGTAAAAATTATCTCCTTTCTGTAGTTAAATGAGACAAAGGACGACCAAGTTTCTAACCCACCATGTTTCTGAAATACAATCCCTTCAAAGACGAGTGATAGGCGGCAGTAAGAATAATCTGCTTTCTGTAGCTAAATGAGACACAGGATGACCAAGTTTCGCACCCACCATGTTTCTGAAATACAATCCCTTCAAAGACGAGTGATAGGCGTCAGTAAGAATAATCTGCTTTCTGTAGTTGAATGAGACCAAGTTTCGCACCCACCATGTTTCTGAAATACAATCCCTTCAAAGACGAGTGATAGGCGGCAGTAAGAATAATCTGCTTTCTGTAGCTAAATGAGACACAGGATGACCAAGTTTCGCACCCACCATGTTTCTGAAATACAATCCCTTCAAAGACGAGTGATAGGCGGCAGTCAGAATAATCTCCTTTCTGTAGCTAAATGAGACACAGGATGACCAAGTTTCGCACCCAGCATGTTACTGAAATACAATCCCTTCAAAGACGAGTGATAGGCGGCAGTAAGAATAATCTCCTTTCTGTAGTTAAATGAGACACAGGATGACCAAGTTTCGCACGCACCATGTTTCTGAAATACAATCCCTTCAAAGACGAGTGATAGGCGGCAGTAAGAATAATCGTCTTTCTGTAGTTAAATGAGACACAGGATGACCAAGTTTCGCACCCACCATGTTTCTGAACTACAATCTCTTCAAAGACGAGTGATAGGCGGCGCTAAGGATAATCTGCTTTCTGTAGCTAAATGAGACACAGGATGAGAAAGTTTCGCACACACCATGTTTCTGAAATACAATCCCTTCAAAGACGAGTGATAGGCGGCAGTAAGAATAATCTGCTTTCTGTAGCTAAATGAGACACAGGATGACCAAGTTTCGCACCCACCATGTTTCTGAAATGCAATCCCTTCAAAGACGAGTAATAGGCGGCAGTAAGAATAATCTGCTTTCAGTAGTTAAATGAGACACAGGATGACCAAGTTTCGCACCCACCATGTTTCTGAAATAGAATCCCTTCGAAGACGAGTGATAGGCGTCAGTAAGAATAATCTCCTTTCTGTAGTTTAATGAGACAAAAGACGACCAAGTTTCGCACCCACCATGTTTCTGAAATACAATCCCTTCAAAGACGAGTGATAGGCGGCAGTCAGAATAATCTCCTTTCTGTAGCTAAATGAGACACAGGATGACCAAGTTTCGCACCCAGCATGTTACTGAAATGCAATCCCTTCAAAGACGAGTGATAGGCGGCAGTAAGAATAATCTCCTTTCTGTAGTTAAATGAGACACAGGACGACCAAGTTTCGCACCCACCATGTTTCTGAAATACAATCCCTTCAAAGACGAGTGATAGGCGGCAGTAAGAATAATCGGCTTTCTGTAGTTAAATGAGACACAGGATGACCAAGTTTCGCACCCACCATGTTTCTGAACTACAATCTCTTCAAAGACGAGTGATAGGCGGCGGTAAGAATAATCTCCTTTCTGTAGCTAAATGAGACACAGGATGAGAAAGTTTCGCACACACCATGTTTCTGAAATACAATCTCTTCAAAGACGAGTGATAGGCGGCAGTAAGAATAATCTGCTTTCTGTAGCTAAATGAGACACAGGATGACCAAGTTTCGACCAACAAATAACTGGTAGGCCTAAGACCCGGAGGTGGCCCCCAGCGTAGTTTACGTGGTTACGTGTTAGTTTACGTGTACGCAGGTCGGACTTGGTCAGGCCCAAGGAGAGGGCGCCGATCTCCGTTCCCAGATGCCTCGGTAGTTACTGGTAATTGACGAGATTAGGGGAGGTCCCGGAAGCTCTTGCCGAGCAAAGCTGATGACCTCCGCAGTCGAATAGTAATCCACCTTGTGTTGGTGGGCTAGATGAAGGGTCCGGCCTCCCACCACGTGAACGTCCAGGATCGCAGAGTCGGATGCCACGCCTGCGGATGATATCCGGTTTCCTACCCCCAAAGGAGTGGAGATGACAGGCTCACGAAGTACCGTCCAGCCAGCCTGAGCGAGCCGACCGCATACATAGGCTAGGACTGAGACAGCTCGCCCTGCAGGCCCTGGGGTTGTCGACGCCTCTCGCCGTCCTGGAACGTGTAGGAAGTGCGTCGATTCGCAGCCGCACAGCATCGACGAAGGCGGCCCCACGCAACATCCGGGATCCGTCCGAAATCCAGGAGTGGACAGCCGGAACTCGGTTAGCCATAGACAGGTCCCTCCCGTCGACGCGTCTGTACAGAGAGGCGGCCCAAAAGTCCCTCGCTGCACCACCAGAGTCCAGGAGACGGCCCTCCCTGGTAAGGCCCTCTTCTGTGCTACGCATGTCCCGGGTGTTACCCCAGGCAGATGCTGCCTCCCGGAAGACAACGATTGGCGAAGACAGCATTCGCCGGAGCCTCGTTAGCTTGAGGCGTGGCACAGTCACTTCCAGCGAGGGTACTCCCAGGCCACCATCCGCTACGGCGGCGTGGATGTAGGCAATAGTGACATCGTGCGGAAGACGTAGCCACATCCTGACTGGAGCCCTGATCTGCAGGTCCAGGCGAGGCAGCAGGCCCAAAGAGAGACGGCCGAAGGTTAGGCGGTGGTAAAACCTTGGGATTACGTTGATCTTTAAGATGCACAGCCGTTGCTGGGGCTTCAGAGGTGCCACCCGGAGCCGCTGGACGAGGACGAGGAGCTCTGGGACCGAAGCAGGAGCCAGGCCCTCCACACCGAACTGGACGCCCAGATAGCGCCATGAGCTCACGACGTTGGGGGGTGGAGCCCATCGTAAGGGGGGTGGAGTCCAGGAGGAACTTGACGGCAGCTACCTTTGTCTTCTTATCCCTGCCCGATGGAATTAGGGACAAGGTCTGACACTTAGGGATACCAAAGTGCAGACCCCTCGGACTGAAGAAGGCCGCAGCCCTATCCAGAAGAAGTTGGAGACCCTGGGAGGTAGAAGACACCAGCACCAAGTCGTCGGCGAATGCCAATCAGTTTACTCTTGACTCGCGAAGCTGGAAGCCCACGGTGTCTGGCAGGTCGGAGATGAATTCGTCCAGTACGGCGTTAAAGAGCAGCGTCGATAGGGGATCGACCTGCCGGACACCTCTGGTAGGGGTGACCGAAGTGGAGACCTCACCTGAAGCCAACAGCAGGTCTGCTTTGCTGTATAGCGACCCTAGGTACTCTATCATCTCCATGGACAGTCCAATACGTGTAGCCGCACGGATCATGGCCTCCGTTGTCACCATATCGAAGGCTTTTCGAAGGTCGACGGTCGAAAGGAAGACTGGTCGAAGACGGTGACGGGCCTCCGAGAGAAGAGCGTTGAATCACGTCAAATTCTCAGCGCACCCGTCTGCTGAGATGAAGGCTCTTTGTCGTTCATCGAGATCCACAGCTACCGCGCACCTCTTCGCCAGGATCTTATGGAGTAGTCTGAGCCATACCGAAGCCACAGCAATAGGTCGGTATTCGGCTGGTGATTGGAGGTCTTCTGTCTTCGGGATGAAGGCCACCCGTGATGTAAGGAAGAGCGTTGGAGGGATCTCCAGGAGCAGGATCAAGTTGCAGATTGCGGCCACTGTTACAGGAGGCAGGCGCCGGAGCTCTGCCGCTGTGAATCCATCCGGACCGGGGGCACCAGACACCGCCGGGTAACACTGGGAAACAATCTCTGGTGTAACCGGGTCCCAGGTGCCGAGCCGAGGAGGACAGGATCTGGGGGGTCGAGGGTACAAACTTCTGAGGGTGATGAAAAAACAGACACCCAATACGCGATGAAACTCACGTTGTCTCTATCAACGGCGGGAGGGGGGGGCATCAAGTACTCTGTGCGCGCACACACGCCTGTTCCTGTGATACAAAGATTGCATAGCTGCATAGTCCCTGCGTCTTTGCTTCCGTTTAGTGACACTAGGACGGGCCGACCCGCCTCTCCCTTGTGGCCTAGGTCTGGGGGAAAGTTAGTGGAGAAAAAACTGTCCATGTCAGAGGGCGTTAAATTATCAATTAAGGCCAGGCAGATGAGGCCCCTAACTTGTGACGTAAGTGGATGACAGTCCGGCAGCCTTTGCGCGAGGTCGGCGATGCATTCCCGAATTATCTCGGAGGGAGAGCTAATCAGATTAGCGCTAGAAGTGGTACCAGGATTAGAGATCACACTGTTCACCGCAGTTGCCGAGGACCACACAGCCATACCTAGGGACAGCGGTGGTCCGGGATCCAGGGAGGTAGATGCAGCACCCGAGAGGTGAGGAACTTCGTGGTCGTCGGGCCCAGCCACAGGGTCAGCATCCGAACTTTGTGAAGGTGACCTCACTGAAGATGACGTTGAGACTGACGTGGGGAGCTCTAAGCCTGGGGCAGGGGGAGTAGTGGGTCCTACTACCAGAGCACGTTTGGCCCACAGGTCAGCCATCAGTGATTTGTGCGCCCAGGCTCGACGATGACATTTGATGGCCTCACGAGAAGAGTAACACCACGTGCTTGCAAGGTTTCCATAATGGCATGGTTGATGCCTTGTGGTGGCACTCCCTCTTCCAGTAGGTTCAACTCAGGTTCAGCAAGCAGGCGTGACTCCTCCGGGGACCAGCGGGGTTTCTTCCGCTCAATGGAGATAGCTGCGTTGGCCTCGACGGGATGGGCACGCCGAACATGTTGACCAGCACCAGATGCAGTCATGAAGGCCTTGAAGCAGCCAGGAACAGGACAGGAATGGCTCGGTCCAGCAGCTGAAGCAGGTGGGGCCGGGGTCGGGACCAGTGGTGACGGGAGAAGTTGGTCTGCACTCGTAGGGGGGCTGGCACCCTCGGAAGACTGTGACACCAGCGTAGGGGGGAATAGGCAGACACTGTGACGAGTCCGGGCAAAGGGGCGCCGTGGCGCGCCCAGCAGGAACCCCGGCTGTCGGAGAGAAGGCTCGGTGACCCCCAGGCACAGAGTCCAAAGGGGCTGAGGTCGGAGACGTGTACGTGGCAGTAGAAGGAGGGAGTGGGGCAGGAGATGGACGTCCTGTGGGAGGATGGGACCAGCGACGGTGCTGGGCAAGGCTCCTTCTAGAGGGGAAGGTACGGCCACAGGAGGCCACTGGACACATGATGCACGTGGGGCCAGACACAGCAGGCAAGGCAGCATTCGCAGACAGAGCAGCAGCCAAAATCGCAGGAGAAGCATTCCGACGGGCAATTGGGACCCTCACTGCAGCGGCAGGGGGTCTCGAACGTACATTTTATTGACTAGACGTGCCAACTGAAACACCGGAACTTGGGCAGGCAACCCCAGTGCCTGTACGCAGGCAAGAGCTCCGTCCGTTCCTTAGGATCCCGTGGAACCCCTAGGGGAACAGGTAGCATCACGAGAAGGTGGAGTTGACCATTTCCGTACGAGAGGCTATGTATTGCGCATCGCATCGGCTTGCAGCAAGCAGAATCATACGACTGCCACCGTCAACACGAGCCCTATTAACTGGGTGACATATCTCCGCAACACGATCCCGCTAGGCCGAGGCCGACAGGCACCTCGGGCGCTTTCCTTATTCCTCCACACCAGCCTCCAAGTCGCTGGATGGCAGGGCGAAGCCACCCAGCCCCGGCTTCGAGACAGGGGTCATCACCTTCCCCTGTCAGGCCTCCATGTTGCTGGACTACAGGGGGAAGCCACTCGCCCACAGCGTATGGTGAGAGGTTAAAACGGTTACTTTCCCCAAGAATGGGGTAAAAAATATAAGGGGTTGCGACCAAAAGTGGGTGTCTTTGGGTCCAGACCACGACCGAGTCGAGGCCAGCCTTTCGGCCACTGGACCCAAGGCAGCCACTTTTATAAAATCAATAAAAGTGGGAGGAATAAAACCCAGGAAAACACAAGACCACCACCAAGATGGTAAGTCGCAATATAAAAAACATCTGAGCTCCGATAAAAAGATGAAAAAGCAGTTAGACCATTTTGTTAAATCTGCTTAAGCAATAGAGGCTCCCTACTAGCGCTTTCGCGGCGAGCCATGAAATGTCGCTATTGGTCAGTCCGAGGTCGCGAAGCGCTCTACGGGTTCCTGTACAAGTTCCTCCTCGAGCCCCGAAAGACAACCCGTTCACAAAAAAGTGATGCTCGGGGAAGGTTTGCCTTAGGCAAGCATACTTCGCGGCCTTCGCTCTGTTTATGTCCGAAAGGGTGGTGGGGCTGGCATCCCACGCGATGGCTACGTCCAACACCACGACCTCGTCGCCACGGGTGACGATGAGATCAGGCTTTAGTCTAGTGCCCTCTGTCGAAGTGATCAGCCTCTCCTCCTCCACCGACGCTTCCGGACTGTGGTGTCTTATTAGTCGAGCAATGTGGCCAGCGATGAAGTTGTGGCGCGCCATTCTCGGTAGGTGGACGCGCTCGCATTCTTGTAGAATATGAAAAGTAGTCTCCACCGCTTGGCCACAATGCCGACAATCACGAGCCCTGGGATCCCTTGAGTGTTTATTGGATAGCGCTCTGGTGGGGAACAGGTTGGTGCGCAGACGGAGGGCTTTAATTCGGTCACCGTCTTTAAGCAATCGGGAGTCGCACCCCAACCAAGTGTTCCCCACCGGCTCCCTGAGATGGGCAAAGAGACTTTTGTTATTGTAAGCCTCCCTCTTCTTCTTCCAATAGTCTTTTCTCAGGGAGTTAGTCGCTTCATTGACGTCTTCCTTTCTGGTAATACCCTCCGGGATCCCAAGGTGCACCGCTATTCTCCGAGTATTGTCGTGTAAACCCACATTCAGGACAGCATCGATGAAGGGATGGGCGAGTCTAGTAATTCTCGCAGTTGCCTTGTATTGGACGGCAGGCGCCACCCACTCGAGACTAGTCACCCCAAGGCCTCCTTCCCTATTCGGAAGATGTATGTGGACACTAGGGAAGGAGTGAGGCAGGTGAAGTGTCCGTTTCACCAAATTCCGTATCGCCTTATCCCGCTTAGATGCCTGGGATAGAAGACCTAAAACGTTGGATGTTTGATAAAGTAATCTGGGCACGATCAGCTGCTTGATGCACTTCAGCTTCTGAAAGGGTTTAAGCGCTGCCCTCCAAATAATATCGATCATGCGCTCCGTGGTTGCATCTTCCACTCTAGAAGGTCTATTTACGAACAACTTAAGGCAAAGATACGTTATTGGCACGTCCCTACCTCTAAGCTGTACCACCGTGCCCCGATGCTCAGAGGTTGAACGTCATAATCAAACCACTTAGTGGTTCCATCGTATCGCCAACCGAAGTATTGCGACTTACGAGGGTTGAGGACAAGACCGGTGCGAGCAAGGTAGTTTTCCGTCATTCTAATCAACGCCCTGAGGCCCTCCAAGCTAGATGAGTATAGCATGACATCGTCCGCAAAGGCCATCGCAGCAGAGTGTTGTCGTTCAATCTCCACCCCGAGGCCGGAAGCATTCGCCATTTGGAGCAAGGGATCCAGAACGGAGTTGAACAAGAACGGCGAAAGGGGGTCTCCTTGTTTTATACCCTTCAGTCCGTTCTGCCGTTCCAGTGGAACACCATGGAACAGTTCTTATATAAGTCTTTGATTACTTCCACGTAGTGATCAGGAACTTCCCTGCCCCTCATGGCTGCAGCAATGGCCCCGTGGGAGACGGTGTCGAAGGCCTTGCGGACGTCAAGGCTACAAGCGTACAGACTCTTTTTCCTCTTTTTGAGGATCTTCATCAAAGCCTGGAGGGCCAACAGGTTGGTGCTCGTTCCCCGGTCGTCCTGGAACCCTCCTTGAAGTGGGTGGAAAGAGTTGTCTTCGGAAAGTCTGCGAAGCAGAATTCTTGAGTAAAGGCGACAGAGCATCGGGGACATAGAGATTGGCCTGAGTTCTGCAGCTGACTGAGGTGTAGACTTCTTGGGTATGAAAACTGTTTTGGCTTGTTTAAGTTCGTTTGGAAGCCTTCTGAATTGGAAAAAGTTATTCAGAATGTGTCGTAAGATGCTGGGAGGCACGGCTCGGATCGTATCCACCGTAACCCCGTCGGGTCCTGGGGCAGATTTCCTGTCCATCAGCTGCATGGCCGCAGTCACTTCCTCAATTGCAATGGCGTATGCCGGTGCTGAGGTCTTTGTTAGGGACGGGAGCGATATGTCTTTCTCGCCCGATGAGCCTGTCAGCAGCGGGTCATAAAAGGCGTGAATGTCCTCAAGAGAGATAGAAACTTCCCCCTTGTCATTCTCCGACATTAGCTGGTGCACCAAGACCCTGGGGCCGAGCCTGTATAATCTTTGGTGTTCATTATATCGGGCCTTCTTCCTTTCTTTTCTGATTTTTGGCTTGTGCTTATCGTGCCTTTCTGAAGGAGGGTGACGTGTGGGTCTTCTCGTCCCAATATCCACTCCAAAGTGTAGAAATATACGTTTGAGGTCACTCATGGAAATTGGATAAGTAAGAATTCTTTCCACCAACGCGGCATCAGTAATGCCCGCATCTTGGAAATCCCTTAAGATACTGGGATTCTCTCTCTCCGTTCGCTCGGTCGGTCCTGAAGTACCCGGAGACGCCCCCGCCTCGAAGCCGCGAGCCCGGCCGAACCCGGCGCCGCCCCCGCCACGGGTCTCCCGCCAGCACCGCAGGTCTGCTCAATAGTATTCGCCTCCGTAGAGGTTGCCTGCACAATAGTGTTCGCCTCCAAAGAGGTTGCCTGCACAATTCTCGCCGCCCTCGTCGAGGGCTGTAAAGTGAAACATGGGGCGTCCGCAGACAAACCCCTCAGGCCGGTTGCGTCGAAGATCCTGTCGGCTTTAGGACGACTTAGTCCTTCGGCAGCCAACATCTCCGCAAGTTGGGAGATTTCGGAGGCGCATAAGTTGCCCTCCAATTCCGGCTCTGGCGATTGCGTGACGTTTAGGCCATAAGCCTCAGTGGTGGTGCTAAACGGGCAGGAGGTTTCCATGGGATCAGGGACGGCGTCGGGCACACCCGGGAACCCGTCTCCCACCTCAGCAGGGACGCCCCCGAGGCCTCCATGACCCGTTCTTGCAGGTGACGGATCACCTTCTTCCATAGGCCGAAAGTCCACAGCCGAGATCGTTTCCGCTCCCGGGAACTGAGATTTTTTTCTTGTCTCAAGTGCCACTTCTTCTTCTTCAACAGTCGTAACAGTACGGCCGGAAGTTCCAGCAACAACTGAGATGGAGGGCGTATCATCCATTCTGACACTCTGGCCGTTTTCTGCAATAGGTCTATTGACGCTACACTGGGCCATCGTGGGATCTCTTTGAGCCTCTCGAAGTATGCTTTTGTACCGTTCTTGATGTCTTTGCATACGTATACTCATAAGTGACCTTGATGGGAATCGCTTCGCGATTTCTAGATTCATAAAAGGGTGTCCCATCAAGGTCACCTCTATGTTAGCCAAAGCTCTGAGCTCGGAAAGAGCCCACCGGCCATGTGAAATTACAGCTTGAGAACTGGCCGCCGTGACACTTGGAGTCTCTGTTGTGTCCGACTGTTCGGGTTGTGGGGCAGAAGCCGTAAGTCTCGCAGAGGTGATGTTGGACCCAGCTATCGAAACTGTGGGCTGCGTGGCTGGCGGCTGTCGCCTGGCACATTTTGTCATACGCGACGAGATCGACCGAAACGAACTGAAGGTTCTGTCCCTACATACGGAGCATCTCCAGGAAACCTGGATCATATGTGCTGTTTCATAATGCTCTTGCAGCTTTGCACGAGCGGATAACCTGACCTCGCAAATCTCGCAAGAGAGATCTTGTGGCGGATAGAGAATCTCTTTTATCTCTTCCATAATGGTCGTTTGTGGAGCTCAGATGTGGGGAAGGGAGGAGCGTGGTGCGTAACCAGGCAGAGGACCTGGTTCTCAAAGGCAATGAAGAACAGAAGGTTCCACGCTCTACGGGTTAACACCCTTTGGCGGACCACTTAGCCGGGAGCCAGAAAAACTCTGGCTCCCGCCCAGGGGGCACGACGTGGACGTGGGTCCGCCGGGTTGCCAAGGCTAAACACTAGAGAAGACTCGAGAACTCTCACTAGGGACGAATCGCTAGCAACACTGACGAAACTCGAAGGACAGCAGGGGGAACCTTGGCAACCACCCCCCGAAAGAGAGTCATAGTTACTCCCACCGTTTACCCAAGCAGATTATTCTTACTCCCGCCTATCACTCGTCTTTTGAAGGCATTGTATTTCAGAAACATGGTGGGTGTGATACTTGGACGTGCTTTGGGTCTTTTTTTTTAATACATTCCTTCTTTACAGGGAAGAAGTACCCGGAAAAGGTGCGCTGCTAAAAATCATTTACAAAAGCAGCTCCATCCGCGTGCGTTGGGAGGCCGTACCTCCTTCATCAGTGCGTAGACACCGTAGTCATGCACCCAAAAATTTTGTAACATCGAACTCCTCCTTGTAATGTCATAATTGATAGTAGCGGCGCCTCTTCTAGGTCCCGGATAGGCGGAGGTGCCTTGTCATCCGCGCTCATCGTCACTCCCAGGTACCTCCAGATGAAGGTCGGTCCTTGCGCCGGTACAGGGTGCCCCTTGATGGTAAAGGTCCTCCCTGCATCCACCTTCAATTTATTGTCCTTCCCTGAAGGGACGAAGGCCACGGTAAACGACTTCAGGGAGTTCAGTTCGAGTCCTCGCTGATTTAGGAAGTTGGTGATATTGTCGAATCGCATCTGTAGGCCTCTTGGTGTTGACGCCATCAGGACAACATCATCGGCAAATGCCATGGCATCAGTCGACGTGTCACCAATGGGGAAGCCCACTTCGGGATCCAGGCTCTTCAGGAATTGGTTAATGACCACGTTAAATAGGATGGGGGACAACGGGTCCCACTGTCTCACTCCGGTAGTTGGCGTGACCATTCTTGAAACACCTCCCATTCTCAAGAGGGTCGGAGCATCGTGAAGAAGATCTTTCAGATATCCAACAAAGCCACGTGATAGGCCCTCCTGGTTTAGGGCATCAAATATGGCGGCCCTCGTCACTCTATCGAACGCCTTAGACATGTCTAAGACAGCCATGTACGGCGCACTTCTTCTCCTCCTGGCCTCCGCAATAGCAGTATTCATTAGCAGGACATTTTCTGCACAACCATCTACTGGGACAAAAGCCCTTTGACGATGGTCTAAGTCCAGAAAGGCCGTCAGTCTCTTCGCCAGTATCTTGTGGAAGAGTCGAAGGAGCACCGATGCTACAGTAATAGTGCGAAAATCCCCAGGTAGGGAGGCTTCCGTCTTCTTTGGCACAAACACAGTGCGGGCACTCCTCAAAGACGTTGGTATTCTGCCCTGCAGCATTATCAAATTTAGGAGCACCCTCAGAAGAACCGCAGAAACTGCTCTCAGTGCTCTAGCCGTTAGACCACCTGGACCAGCAGCAGAGGCCAATGAGGGAAGATTCCGCTTGATGTCTTGCCCATTGATAAGATAGGAGGGCTCTATTGTACATTGACGAGGCAGTGGCGTCGCATCAAGAGATCCGGTGGGCGGGGAGGTCATCACATCTGCCCAAGCATCAAGGAATGCCCGCTCGTCCTCGACTGCAGCTTTCGCGTAACCATCGAGGACGAGACGGGTACAGTCCGGCTGCTTACTACGTCTAAACAGATCTTGTATCTTCGCATATTCACGGCGCTTAAGTCTTCTCTTACTTATCGGCGTACGCTGTCTCGTTGTTGGAGGTCTTTGTCGTAGTCTTTCCTCTTCCCTGATCCGTGCCTCGTCCCGGAAGAAGACATCCCTGATATAACCATTCAGGGGGGCCTCCACATTATGACCCGATAAAGCAGTCTTGACAATATCAAACAGACGTCTCCCTTGGTGAGAATCTGGAGGGGTCTTATCCGTCAGCTTAGCCAGCTCTCTCACTATGGCCTCCCTCTTCGAGGAGGATGGGCCGCAGATCGTAGTTTCCGGGAGATGAGATGTGGGATGGCTCACAGGATCCGAGGTCTGTCTATCTTCGCCAGAGGCCTGGCTAACTGCATACACGGTATCCGTCGAGGAAAGATGATCAGCAGGCGACTCCACAGGGTCCATCTGGTCAGGACGGTTGTGGTTCGGTGAGGCCATCGCCGTGGGAGCAGGAACTTGACGACTCAGTAGGGACCTCACCAACTCCCGGTAGGAGGCCTGTTTCCGGTGGCACTTAATTGCCTCTACAGTCCGGTCAGATAGCAGCTCTCCCAGTGCTATATTAATAAAGCGCGGCGGGTTCTCCATCCTTACCAGGCGAACCTCTGTAGAGGCCAAGATAAATTCCTCCGGCGACGACCATCTTGCCTTCACACAGTCCGTGATTATCTCGTCCGCATACTGTACTGGATGGAGCCCTTCGATGGAGTCCCAATCCAATTTTAGATTGGAACCCAGATCCGCATTCAGGGCACAAGACGACTTGCCAGGGTCCACAATGGCTGAGGCTCCAGTATGATTTCTTCGTCCATCATTGGATGAGGCAGCTCTAAGTAGATCGGGATCTTCTGTGTCGGCAGCCAGGACTGGATCAGGTAGATCTTGAGTCGCCGTTGTACTTGTTGCACTCACAATCACACCAACAGCAACACTGGACGTCTCTCTTGTAGTAGAAGTGAGTAGTAGAAGTAAGTGAGGCAGTTCCCTGATGAAACTGGAACAGCAGCAGCGGTGGAAGCATGAGGTAGTAGGTGCTTCTTGAGTGTTGCATGAATGCGTAGTCCCTTTGTCGTAGAAAATGAGGCACCGCAGGAGCAGGTTTTTTGCCTTGCCAAGTCTCGGTCAGGCTCCGATGAATCACACTGGCGTGGGTTAGCGCTGAGAGCCTGCGCCCCTCGGCGCAGGCTTTCATCTTGATTCTTTTGGTGTGTCGTGCCCAGCGATTTTCGCCACGATAGGGTTGGCAGCCCCATCGTGGCAAGTGGTAGGCCAGAGCTCCGTTAGTTCCCTGTATGCCGAGGCACACAGGGGGAACAGGTAGCACCACGAGAAGGTGGAGTTGACCATTTCCGAGTGAGAGGCTATGTATTGCGCATCACACGGCTTGCAGCAAGGATATCCTATAACCCCTACCGTCAGCACGAGCCGGCAGCGCCCAATCCACTGGGTGACAGATCGCCGCAACGCGATCCCGCTATGGCGGACAGGCACCTCCGGGCCCTTCCTTATTCCTCCACACCAGCCTCCTAGTCGCTGGATGACAGGGTGAAGCCACTCATCCGCAGCTATAAGGCAGAGGTCGTCACCTCCCTCTGCCGAGCCTCCATGTTGCTGGATAACAGGGGGAAGCCACTCGCCCCCAGCCCATGGTGAGAGGTTACGGAAAGAGAGTCATAGTTACCCCCGCCGTTTACCCCGCCGAAAGCAGATTATTCTTACTGCCGCCTATCACTCGTTTTTGAAGAGATTGTATTTGAAAAACATGGTGGATCACATACTTGGCCGTGCTTTGTGTCATTTAGCTACCGAAAGCAGATTATTCCTACTGCCGCCTATCACTCGTCTTTGAACGGATTGTATTTCAAAAACATGGTAGGTCTCATACTTGGCCGTGCTTTGTGTCATTTAGCTACCGAAAACAGATTATTCTTACTGCCGCCTATCACTGGTCTTTGAGCAGATTGTATTTCAAACACATGGTGGGTGTCATACTTGGCCGTGCTTTGTGTTTTAGCTACCGAAAGCAGATAATGCTTACTGCCGCTTATCACTCGTCTTTGAACAGATTGTATTTCAAAAACATGGTGGGTCTTATATTTGGCCGTGTTTTGTGTCATTTAGCCACCGAAAGCAGATTATTCTTACTGCCACCTATCACTCGTCTTTGAAGGGATTGTAGGGTTACCCTCTTACCCACTTTTAATATAAAATAATATAAAACTTTTGGAATCCCCGCTAAGAACTTCACCCTTCAAATTCCAATCCTTTGAAAGTCATGCTGTCAAAATAAATCACAATGGGTCTATGCAGTCCAATGTTAAGCATGGTTTTACGTGAGAAAATCAGTGTTTAAGAATGGCACACTGTAGAGTAACGAGTCTTTATGCAATTCTGTGTCGTATTCAGCGTGTATCTCTCAATTATTCATTCAACTCTAATCATTCATATTAATTAAGTTACAGGCGTAAATAACTACGCGTATGAGTACTAGGAAAACAACGCTTGAGCGGTTCGGCCCTTCGGCTACCACTGGGCACGAGCCTATTTGAGAAAATGGAGTCCCTTCCACCACCCACCACCACCCAGACTTGTACGTATTTGGAGTATTGTATTTAAAATACTGTATTTTAAATGCAGTTTGCGGTATTTTGGTACTCTACTCAATACTTTTTGTTTTGTGTATTTGTACTCTATTTAAAATACATTTTATGGTATTTTCTACTCAATACTCTAATTACATATTTTGGATCTCCCTCTCGAACTTTCTGTGTCTCGTCTTTCCCTTATCTGGCTTGTTCAGTGGAAATTTCCTGAGTCCCTCGGACTTGACCCGGACATTGGCCTTTCTTGGAAGTTTCCATTTAGAGACCTTGCCCCGTATGTACTAATCCTTGGCGGGTGAGGGTTCTGTTATGTGTGCCCTGACGTGGTAACGCCGAATTCTGAACTCCGCCGAGCAGGGACCTGCTAGAAGTTTGCTTTGTTCTGGGTCACATATACTTAGTGGAGTTATATGATATATCTTTGTCATCTTTTTGGGACTTGTGTTTAGATGACTCCTATCACACAGGGACGGCTTGCATAGTACGCGGGTTTTAGGTGATTCATGTGACATAGCGGCGACTCGCCGCATTGACCAGTAACTGGTGACTTTTTGCGTTCAAGGATAAATATTATCTTAGTTGTATTTCAAATACTTTTTGAAGTATTTCGTACTCTATCTTAATTACTTTGATTTTCATGTATTTATAATCTATCTTAATTACATTCTAACGTCAGTATTTATTACCTTATCTTAAATACATGTTTGAGTATTTTGTACATGTCTGAGTGGC
>NW_026999642.1:0-5000 GCF_037126465.1 Ornithodoros turicata
CCGAACCGGTTGGGCTAGGAACGCGAAATTTTAATACGCGTCAGAAGGATAAATTCCCATCGTTTGACGCCGAGAACGTTGCTCTGCGTCCGTCCGGAGCGGAGTTTTCGCGGACGAGGGCGCCCGAGGTCGGAAAACGGGTCCGACCGGCTCCGGTTTTTGAATTTTAGCGGTCGCTAAAATGGACCCAGGGTCCCCGTTTTCGGACGGGAGGCGCAGGGAAGAAGGCCCCATCGAACCGCGAAGACCACGAGCAGGTGGGACGAACGAGGCCGGAGCGGCTGAGGATTGAAGCGTTCGGCTGCATCACCGACGCGGGCCTGAAGCAGGCCGAGCGTCTCCGCTATTCGAATTTTCGCGTCCGCACCGATCGACCCAGGCGGCCAATTTCTTGGCCCTGGAGTCCCGAACAACTGCTCTATCGAGCGTCGCACCCGGGGGCGGATCGGCCGAGGGGTTCGGCAGCCGTTAGAGGTACAAGGGCCGAGGGTCGTCGCCAAACGCCAGAAACGCGTCACCCGTGCCGGTTTTCGGACCCTCCCTCCCGAACCGGTTGGGCTAGAACGCGAAATCTTAATACGCGTCAGAAGGATAAATTCCCCATCGTTTGACGCCGAGAACGTTGCTCTGCGTCCGTCCGGAGCGGAGTTTCGCGGACGAGGGCGCCCGAGAGTCGGAAAACGGGTCCGACCGGCTCCGGTTTTGAATTTTAGCGGTCGCTAAAATGGACCCAGGGTCCCCGTTTTCGGACGGGAGGCGCAGGGAAGAATGCCCCATCGAACCGCGAAGACCACGAGCAGGTGGGACGAACGAGGCCGGAGCGGCTGAGGATTGAAGCGTTCGGCTGCCCCACCGACGCGGGCCTGAAGCAGGCCGAGCGTCTCCGCTATTCGAATTTTCGCGTCCGCACCGATCGACCCAGGCGGCCAATTTCTTGGCCCTGGAGTCCCGAACAACTGCTCTATCGGAGCGTCGCACCCGGGGCGGATCGGCCGAGGGGTTCGGCAGCCGTTAGAGGTACAAGGGCCGAGGGTCGTCGCCAAACGCCAGAAACGCGTCACCCGTGCCGGTTTTCGGACCCTCCCTCCCGAACCGGTTGGGCTAGAAACGCGAAATTTTAATACGCGTCAGAAGGATAAATTCCCCATCGTTTGACGCCGAGAACGTTGCTCTGCGTCCGTCCGGAGCGGAGTTTTCGCGGACGAGGGCGCCCGAGCGTCGGAAAACGGGTCCGACCGGCTCCGGTTTTCGAATTTTAGCGGTCGCTAAAATGGCCCAGGGTCCCCGTTTTCGGAGGGGAGGCGCAGGGAAGAATGCCCCATCGAACCGCGAAGACCACGTGCAGGTGGGACGAACGAGGCCGGAGCGGCTGAGGATTGAAGCGTTCGGCTGCCCCACCGACGCGGGCCTGAAGCAGGCCGAGCGTCTCCGCTATTCGAATTTTCGCGTCCGCACCGATCGACCCAGGCGGCCAATTTTTGGCCCTGGACTCCCGAACAACTGCTCTATCGAAGCGACGCACCCGGGGGCGGATCGGCCGAGGGGTTCGGCAGCCGTTAGAGGTACAAGGGCCAGGGTCGTCGCCAAACGCCAGAAACGCGTCACCCGTGCCCGGTTTTCGGACCCTCCCTCCCGAACCGGTTGGGCTAGAACGCGAAATCTTAATACGCGTCAGAAGGATAAATTCCCCATCGTTTGACGCCGAGAACGTTGCTCTGCGTCCGTCCGGAGCGGAGTTTTCGCGGACGAGGGCGCCCGAGAGTCGGAAAACGGGTCCGACCGGCTCCGGTTTTGAATTTTAGCGGTCGCTAAAATGGACCCAGGGTCCCCGTATTCGGAGGGGAGGCGCAGGGAAGAACGCCCCATCGAACCGCGAAGACCACGTGCAGGTGGGACGAACGAGGCCGGCGCGGCTGAGGATTGAAGCGTTCGGCTGCATCACCGACGCGGGCCTGAAGCAGGCCGAGCGTCTCCGCTATTCGAATTTTCGCGTCCGCACCGATCGACCCAGGCGGCCAATTTCTTGGCCCTGGAGTCCCGAACAACTGCTCTATCGGAGCGTCGCACCCGGGGGCGGATCGGCCGAGGGGTTCGGCAGCCGTTAGAGGTACAAGGGCCAAGGGTCGTCGCCAAACGCCAGAAACGCGTCACCCGTGCCCGGTTTTCGGACCCTCCCTCCCGAACCGGTTGGGCTAGAAACGCGAAATTTTAATACGCGTCAGAAGGATAAATTCCCCATCGTTTGACGCCGAGAACGTTGCTCTGCGTCCGTCCGGAGCGGAGTTTTCGCGGACGAGGGCGCCCGAGCGTCGGAAAACGGGTCCGACCGGCTCCGGTTTTCGAATTTTAGCGGTCGCTAAAATTGGCCCAGGGTCCCCGTTTTCGGACGGGAGGCGCAGGGAAGAACGCCCCATCGAACCGCGAAGACCACGAGCAGGTGGGACGAACGAGGCCGGAGCGGCTGAGGATTGAAGCGTTCGGCTGCCCCACCGACGCGGGCCTGAAGCAGGCCGAGCGTCTCCGCTATTCGAATTTTCGCGTCCGCACCGATCGACCCAGGCGGCCAATTTTTTGGCCCTGGAGTCCCGAACAACTGCTCTATCGGAGCGTCGCACCCGGGGGCGGATCGGCCGAGGGGTTCGGCAGCCGTTAGAGGTACAAGGGCCAAGGGTCGTCGCCAAACGCCAGAAACGCGTCACCCGTGCCCGGTTTTCGGACCCTCCCTCCCGAACCGGTTGGGCTAGAAACGCGAAATTTTAATACGCGTCAGAAGGATAAATTCCCCATCGTTTGACGCCGAGAACGTTGCTCTGCGTCCGTCCGGAGCGGAGTTTTCGCGGACGAGGGCGCCCGAGAGTCGGAAAACGGGTCCGACCGGCTCCGGTTTTCGAATTTTAGCGGTCGCTAAAATGGCCCAGGGTCCCCGTTTTCGGACGGGAGGCGCAGGGAAGAACGCCCCATCGAACCGCGAAGACCACGAGCAGGTGGGACGAACGAGGCCGGAGCGGCTGAGGATTGAAGCGTTCGGCTGCCCCACCGACGCGGGCCTGAAGCAGGCCGAGCGTCTCCGCTATTCGAATTTTAGCGTCCGCACCGATCGACCCAGGGGGCCAATTTTTGGCCCTGGAGTCCCGAACAACTGCTCTATCGGAGCCTCGCACCCGGGGGCGGATCGGCCGAGGGGTTCGGCAGCCGTTAGAGGTACGCCGCCCCCGGGGGCGTCGGCGGACGCCAGAAACGCGTCACACGGGTCCGGTTTTGGAACCCTCCCTCCCGAACCGGTTCGGCCTGAAGCGCGAAATTACGACACGCGTTAGAAGGATAAATTCCCCATCGTTTGACGCCGAGAACGTTGCGCTGGCTCTCGCGGCTGCGGATATTCCGCGGACGTGGCCGCCCGAGCGTCGGAAAAGGGGTCCGACCGGCTCCGTTTTTCGAATTTTAGCGGTCGCAAAAATCGGCCCAGTGTCTGCGTTTTCGGACGCGTGGCGCACGGACGAAGGCCCTATCGAACGGCGTAGACCACATGCGGATGGGACGAGCAAGGCCCGAGCGGCTGAGCGTTGAAGCGATCGACGGCCCCACCGACGCGGGCGCAAAGCAGGTGGAGCGTCTCCGCTATACGAATTTTCGCGTCCGCACCGATCGACCCTGGCGTCCAATTTTTGAACCCTGTACTCCCGAATAACGGCTCTATCGAAGCCGTGCACGCAGAGGCGGACAGGCCGAGGGGTGCGGCAGCTATTGTTGGTAGGACGCCCCCCCCCCCCCACCCCACCCCACCCCCCGTGTGTGTCGGCGGACGCCAGAAACGCGTCACACGAGTCCGGGTTTCGAATTAAGTACGAGTCCGGGTTTCGAACCCTCCCTCCCGCAACGGTTGGGCTAAAAGCGCGAAATTTTAATTCGCGTTAGAAGTATAAATTCCCCGCCGTTTGACGTGCAGAACGTTGCGCTGGCCCCGGCGGGGGCGGAGAATATGCGGACGTGGTCGACGGTAAATTCGTCTCCTCCCATACACACTGGGCGCTGGACGAGCTCGCGGTCATTTCGCGGTGGCCGGACTCCGCCGTTTCTCCCTACCGTACTCGTCAAAGTCGACGGTGAACTCGTGTTTTCCCATCCAGACGGGGCCCTGGATGAGCCCTCGGACGGTCGCCGACGAGGGACTTTGCCGTTTTCTCGTGCCCGTGCTGGTCAAAATCGACGCTGAACTCGTGTTTTCTCATCCAGACGGGGCCCTGGATGAGCCCTCGGACGATCGCCGACGACGGACTCTGCCGTTTTTCCATGACCGTAGTCGTCAAAATCGACGGTGAACTCATGTTTTCCAATCCAGAATGGGCGCTGGACGGGCTCTAGGAGGACCACCGGCGACGGACTTTGCCGTTTTTTCATGACCGTACTCGTCAAAGTCGACGGTCAACTCGTGTTTTCCCATCCAGACGGGGCCCTGGATGAGCCCTCGGACGGTCGCCGACGAGGGACTTTGCCGTTTTCTCGTGCCCGTGCTGGTCAAAATCGACGCTGAACTCGTGTTTTCTCATCCAGACGGGGCCCTGGATGAGCCCTCGGACGATCGCCGACGACGGACTCTGCCGTTTTTCCATGACCGTAGTCGTCAAAATCGACGGTGAACTCATGTTTTCCAATCCAGAATGGGCGCTGACGGGCTCTAGGAGGACCACCGGCGACGGACTTTGCCGTTTTTTCATGACCGTACTCGTCAAAGTCGACGGTCAACTCGTGTTTTCCCATCCAGACGGGGCCCTGGATGAGCCCTCGGACGGTCGCCGACGAGGGACTTTGCCGTTTTCTCGTGCCCGTGCTGGTCAAAATCGACGCTGAACTCGTGTTTTCTCATCCAGACGGGCGCTGGATGAGCCCTCGGACGATCGCCGACGACGGACTCTGCCGTTTTTCCATGACCGTAGTCGTCAAAATCGACGGTGAACTCATGTTTTCCAATCCAGAATGGGCGCTGGACGGGCTCTAGGAGG
>NW_026999642.1:10000-22075 GCF_037126465.1 Ornithodoros turicata
TGTCCCGTCGCGCGGGCCACAATCGACGTTCTGTTGCACCTGGGCCGTCTTCTCCACGTATGCCCCGGGCGCCTAGCGTTGCCACAGCACTGTCCCCGATCCTTCACGTCCGGTCGCTGCTCTCCCGGCCTCTGCCTCTGCCTGTCCAACCTGCAGTGCACCTCCGGGTTGTCCACCCCGTGTTCGGGACCGGGTCTCCTCCGTCCATTCCCGGGTCCGGGTCTCCTTCTCCGCCTCGCCTGTCCGTCTCTCGTTCAGTCACAGCACCGGGAAACCTGCGTGTACATACATGTGCTCCATGCACGAATACATTAGAACCTGGCCTGCGGAACCCTTAAATACTCCGCCTCGACTGGCACGCAATCACAACGGTGGCCAAGTAGCTCAGTAAGATTAGGAATACTCCGTAATTCCGTGATGTATTGCATGTAAAATATCAAAATCTAGTTTATAATACGACCGAGCACCCGTTTTCTTATAAAGCAGACCCCTAACTGGACTGTGGGGGCGACCAGCCCCCTCCTGCCAAGCCTACCCTAATATTACGGGTGTTCCTCCCGGCCCCGCCCGGGTGGCGAACGTGTATTATTACCTATCATGGTAATGCGTTCTCACGAGCTCAAGTAGCGGTACTAAACGATTCTTTATGAAATGTGCAGCCTGAAAGTCTATACCCCAAGGATGAGGGTTACACCAAAACAAAACACAAGAGCAAAAACACATGATGAGCCTGGCACCATACTTAAAAAAAAAAAAAAAAAAAAAGGAATATTTAAAAAAGTGGCACAACACCTCCAATGAAACAAAACTGCCGGCAGAGGGCAACCGAACAAACCATGGACCCCCGCCAGTGGGGGGCTGCAGCTCTCGCGTAACCACCCCCCACTGCCGTCTAAGAACCTTACGTGCAGAAGCCAAACCCACAAAACCACTTATCGCCACCGGCGCAAACGGCCCCACCCCGCCCCACCCAGCCCCCCCGCGGAGAAGCGGCTGCAGCAAAGCGTAACCACCGCCCCCCCCCGGGAAGGCCAGGAGAAGGCCGAGCAGAGCAAAAGAAAAAACACCACCAGGAGTCGCCACCTGCCCCTTACCTTACCACAACCGTACCATCGGACGAAATTCACCTAACCCTAGTTAGGGACGGGGTGCCGTTTCTGCATATGTCATGAGGAGAGAGAGTGTAACCACTATGCCACATAAAATGAAACAGAACTGAAGAAGATGTACCCTATATCTGGACTGCGCAGTAAGATATGAACATACGTGAGGAAAACGAGTTGACCCATCTCCAGACCAGCATCAAGCCCCATCCAGACTACACAACGAACTGTCAGTAATGACTTATACACTTGTCGTCAGTGGAGACTGGCGATACCCAGCCACACACCACCCTGCAGGGAGAGCTGGTACTGGCCACCGAACCGCCTTACCACCAGTCACGACAGAAGACAGAGGCGCCCCACCCCACCCAGGACACCAGCCACCTCCGGACCCATACCGCCAACTGGCCGAACGGGCTCGTCAGGTGTACCCGGCCTTCGGACGCCTACCACTCACGTGGCAGGCCCGGCTCCGAGCCACCCAACTCCTCCGCCCGGCCCACACCGCTCTACCTCCCAAGGCCCTCAGGAAGCACAGAAGGGCCCCAGCGGAACCACAGCAACCGATAACCGTGTCTGACCTGTATTGAGCAAAAAAAAAAAAAAAAAAAAAAAAAAAAACGATGACATGAAAAAAAAAAAAAAAAACCCAACGTCGGAGTTGATCGCTACAATATGACGCAAATCACCATGGGAGGGGCGCCTCACTCAGGGGGTGAAGAGAGGAGGCACCTTGGGTGTGTCTGTATAAAACGTGCTGTTTTTCCAGTTTTACAGGTACTAGGATTTTTCCCAGAGCAGGAACTTTCAGGAGGAATTACAATTCATTATTATGGTACATAACCCAAAATCCTTTAGCCCCGCATGCAAGCACGCAGGGGCTTACCAACCGTTCGGTCCTCAGCACCACCAACCCTCCCCCCCCATGGCGCGCCCTGGCCCTGTAAACAGTCAGAGCCCCGCCCCGGCACCCCCGAAAAACCGGAGACGGCTGACTGGGGCCTCAACTCCGGTAATGGCTGAAAACTATTTAAAAAAAAAAAAAAAAAAAAAAAAATTACATGTCATTAGCTCGTTCGATTATAGCTCTCAGCTGCGGCAGGGCGCCACGCCTACTTATCAAAAACACGAGTCTATCAGCCACCAGCGGCCCCCCCAGGATACCCTCGAGCACCCCCCTCGGACCCCGGGTCTCGGGACAGTGAAACATGTAGTGTTCAATGTTGGCGTCATCATTGCCACAACTACACCGGGCAGAGTCACGGAGGCCGAAGCGCCCAAGGTAAGCCGGGAATCCCCCATGCCCAGTCAGTGCCTGCGTTATGTAGTAATCTGGGGTCGGTGCCATGTCCTTTCGGACGGACTTGATCCAATTTCTGCACCAGTGGTTCACCCTGTCCCAGCTCTCCTGCCACTCGGTCATCACATGTTCGTATACAATATTTTTTATAGATACCTTAGAATAGGGCACCGGCCAGTCAACTCGTCCCCCTCTCGCTTCGTTTGCGAACCTATCGGCAATCTCGTTACCGAGAATACCGGTGTGCCCGTACACGAAATGAAAACAAAATTTAATACCCGGTTCAACTGCCTTAATTGATTCCTTTAATTTTTGCACCCTCCGGTTCGTGTGGACTGGATTATTGAGGGCCTGTAAGAGGGACAGGCTATCTGAATATACGTGCACAGTCCCTGTATACCGCCTGTGTACAAACGCATTAATTCCCATAACCATAGCAGCCAATTCAGCCTCAAAGACGGACGCATACACCGGCAGAGCGGCCTTCCCGTAGCTCTCCACCTGTCCCCCCCCCATGACGCAGTATGCAGCACCCACTCTTCCCTGACCCTTTGAGCCATCAGTGTACAACTGTAGGCCGCTCCCTACTATATGGTCCTTTCGATCGAAGGTCACGGCGATTCGTTGCAATGGGTGCAGTTCCCAGATTGCAAAATCATTATCAACTGCATCTGGTGTGATGATAACGTCACCAATCCGTATCTCTTTTTGGGCCTGGTGAATCCTAAAGGACACCCACTCAGCCCAGGCTTTTTGTCTAATGGGGATAACCCCACAAAGTACTGGCAAGATCTCGTTGGGAACGGTACTATAAGCCCTACACATTTTCAATAGAGGGATTCTCTGTATACTATCTAGTTTCCTTAGCATATGTGTATTGTCTACATCTTTGAACCAGGCACCCACCCCGTACAGCAATATTCTCTCGATACTCTTTTTGTAAATTGAGTGAAACAATCTAAACCGATCAACACTGTGCCTTGCGCACAACCTATTTACTTTTAATGTTAATTCGCCTACTGTATTCTTAACTTTATCTAAATGAGGGATGAAACTTAGCGTACTATCGATTATTACTCCCAACACCTTAACCTGATTAGAGAATGCCACTGACCTACCTCCCATTTTAACGACGGGTGGTCGTCCGACGTATTTACAACCCTTAGCGACCATGACTGCATTTGTTTTGTTCGCGTTGAAATTAATTTTAACATTTTCACCCCATTGCAATACAGAGTCGATTACTGTTTGTGATTTGATCTCGACCTCCTTGCGGGTGTGCCCTTCCACTATAATGGTTACATCATCCGCGTATGCGATTATGGCAACACCCTCCGGCATGTCTCTGCACAGTAAGTCATTGATAACTACGTTCCACAATAGTGGGCTTAATGGCGACCCCTGGGGACATCCTGGTACGCCCGACAAGCCAATGTTACCGTTAGTTGTCATTACTATATAACTCCTATTCTGTACAAAATCGCACAACGCTGACCGCAGATTGCTGGGAAAATTAATGCAGGACAAGTTCTGTAATAAATGTTCGGGTCTTACTGAGGTGAAAGCATTTGACACATCCAGTGCGTACAACGCAGCGCACCGTCCTTGTTTTCTGACACGGGTCAGGGAGGAGATCATGCGGTCCAGTGCCAACGTACATGATCTATTGTGATGAAAGCCATATTGATTGTCTGAGAAAAACTTGTCTCTATACAAAAAGGATTCAAGCCTACCATGAAGTAATCTTTCGTAAACCTTGCCCATACCCATCGATATGCTAATTGGTCTGAAATCCTTAGGACTCAACTGTCCTACCTCCTTTTTTGGTAAGAGAATGACCTTACATACTTTCCATGCTTGAGGAAAGATACCAAATCGGTACGCTTTGTTAAGGATGTATGTTAAAAAATTTCCATGTATTTCCTGTAACATTCCTAAGATCTCTACGTTTATAAAATCTAAGCCTTTGTCGGCTCGCCTGTTTAAAAGCTTGATAACGTGACTAACCTCTTGTGCCCCGAAAGGCTTATCTATCACTTTTATATGTTGTGGATGGCTACTGTCACCCACAAACTGCTTACCTATCGAACAAATGTTATGGTTAGTGCCGAATATCGCTTCCAAAATAGCCACACATGTTTCAGCATAATCCTTTGTTTGTGTTCCGTCCGGCCGGGTCACGGCTGTTATGATGCTCCTATGTATGGGTTTACCCATGAATTCTTTATAGTTGGACCCAAAGGGCATTACAGGACTCATACTACTGATTCTCCTGTTTACTGAATCTATTTTTGCTTTATTAATCCTAGCCTTATATTCATTAAAAAGTTTAAAGTACTTATCTTTAAGTTCAACTCTCCTATCGCCACGTGCCTTTTGAAATAAGCGTCGCATTGCGCGCACCCGTTTACGAAATACTGCCAAATCATCCGACCACCACTCAACATTTTTATTTTTTTTCTTCACAAATCTTAAATGTTTAACCCTATAGTTTTCAATTCGTTGTTGCAAAATCGTAATTATAGCTTCCAAATCGTCGACTGTCTTTATACACTGTCTTCTAATTAACGAAATCCACTGATCCCCCCTTATATCATTAATCCATCTTTTTCTTCCGATTGCAGTTAATTGAATTCTTCCCGGGTTTTTGTCGTGAAAACACGTGAATGTAATGTACCTGTGATCGCTCGCTGTAAGTAAATCGTGAACGTTCCATTTAGTAATTTTATCGAAATCATTAACTGTTACTAATGTCACATCAATCCAAGAGTCACCATTCCTTGAATGGAATGTAGACAATGACTTTGGATTATTAACGATCGCCATATCATTGGCCAGGATGTAGTTGAATAACTCTTCACCCCTACAATCATCCTTGGTACCACCCCATAATTGATGCTTAGCGTTAAAGTCTCCTGTCACCAATAACATTTTGTTTTGGAATACACGATGAATTCTATTAAGATCATGCAGCACCGACATCATGTCCGTTGTTGGACTGATGTACACATTTACGAAGATACATTCCACATCTCCAACCGACACAACCACCACGATAAGCTCCTCCCTGACCATGTACGGCATTACATCCGCCTGGATGCCAAATGTGAGCACAGCAACTTTCGCCCCGGTAGCGCAACACACCAACATGGTACCCTGTGGCCAAAATGGTTCGGAAAAAATAAAAGGCTCTTGCACGAGAGCAATCTGCACGTGATTCTCCTTACAAAACTGTATCATGGCGTCCATGGCTGCCCTACCCCTACCAGCATTAAATTGCAATACATTGAAATGAACTTTATCCATGAATAATGATTATTACAAATTGCTTGTGTTGTACCAACTTTCCACATATAAAATTAAATTCTGTTCTTAACATTATGCCGTGTTCTATCTAATGCCCTTTGATACAAAGGGCACCTAAAGGTGCCAAACGAGTGCTCCACCCCAAGTGCAGCGCCGCGCAATACATTCTCCCTCTGACAGGCCGCGCACATGTCGGAGCCTCGCGCACGGGTACACTGCCGTGCCAGGTGTCCCACGTCACCACACCTAAAGCATCTGGCATGCGACTCGGTACATGCCCGAGAAACATGCTGGTACGATAAGCACCTATAGCACGCTCTGATGTTGAAAACTTCTTGCACCCGGCACGAGGCCCAACCCGTGTGCAACCGTCCTTTGGTTATCATCCCAGCTGCCTTTTCGGGGGAGACCTCCACGAGATAGTTTTTATATGCACCCTGTTTGACGTGGCTGATGATTTTGAACTCGTCTTCCGTTAGATCCAAATCGTTTTTCATATTAATGATTTCCCTTAAAGTACTATCATCAATCCTGCTCTCAACCCCCCAGAGTTTTATTCTGGTGCTCCTCACCCTTGGGAACGAACTCTTTACCATAGTGTCTAGCTCTTTGTCGGTGCCCATGGCTTCTGCCATCGCCCTGAGGCCTTCCAATGTCTGTGCCTTCACTAACAGTCCTCCGCTCTTTATGTCACGGAGCTCTACCTCCGGGATGCCAAGAGACACCGGGTCTAGCTTATCTTGAATTTTAAGTTTTATATCTTCGTTCTTAGCCCCTTCCCGCGGATGTACGAACATTACATGTTCCTTTTTACGTGACGGGACGCTCGTACGGGATACACCCTCCGTCGCCGTCTGTGCATATGTGGGTTTCTGATTTTCTATTTTATCTGATAACCTTTTTACTTCGGTTCTGCGATCTTCCACCTCCTCAGAAACCATCTGTAGCTTCACTCTAGTCTCACAGACTGTTCTTTCCAGGTCTGAATTCCTGCCTTGCAATTCGTCAATCCGTTCCTTGGCGTCCTCAAACATTAAGACATGTATTCTCTTATTTTCCTCGCTGGTTGCACAAGCTTCAATTAATTTTTCGTTTCTCTCAGTCAGGTCCTTGACAACCTGGTCCGCCTCCCTCTTGAAGTCTAGAGTGACGTTGGCCCGAGTCACGGCCTCCACAAGTTTAAGTTCCGTATCCCGGATAATACGCTCGTACTCAAGAAAAATGTTACCCAAGCCGACTCTAACTGGCTTCGTGAGGTTAGCCTCCAGTTTAAGGAATTCGGCCTTCAACTCTGTCAACTTCATGTTTAAAACTCTGCTACCTCCCTTTAAACTTTCTGAGCTTAACTGTTGTGTATGAGCCACTACTGTCTGTCTTTCTGACGCTCCTGCCTGAGACATTCTCTTTTTGCCTTTACCTATGCTCTCCTCCGTCTTAACGGGCGATCTGGCTAACTTGTTAACAGGTGTAAAGGGATACACCTCGTTAGACTCATCTGCGGAGCTCATCACGCTTATTAGCCAGGGAAGACAAAAGCAGTTCTCATAACTATATGCACTTTAAATTCGGGTACAAAATTGAAAACGTTACCGGGCCCCTATACAAAAAGGTGTAAGAAGGGACGTACTACTAGTGCTACCGCTACGGAACACGTGTAAATCAAAATACTCAAAAACAGTTGATGAATAAGTAAACAGGTGCTCTGACCAGAACTCTTTTTTAGTGGGTCGAAACTATGCGGTTACCACTGACCCATGCTTGCTTTTACGTGAGAAATGCACGTCTAGTGGAAAAGATGCTATTAATTTACAAAAACACGAAAATATGTATCACGCAAACTTGTTTACGAAACACGACAATGGCGGAAAAGAACAATTCTTTAGAACTGCCTAAAACACAATTAGCTAACACGTGGAAAACGTGTAACGCTCACAAAACGTGCAAAACTTCTCGAAAAACTGACAACCCAGACACTTAAAGAAAAAAGAACGCCTCAACACCTTGGAAAAGACCCCCCGACCCCCCAAAAATAACGTAACGTTGTCTTTATAACCGCTTTAAGGCTATACAAAACAAAAAACTTCGTGGCGGGCGGGAACCCGCCCCAGCCGCTAAGTTAGTCCTAAGACGGAATCTACGCCACCCCTTTGTGTGTGCCTGTAAACTACATAAAAACCCCCCAAAAATAAAGTAAAATGTAACTTACTGTGCTTAGCCGAATACCAGACGATAAATTTTGGACCGCAGCCTTAGGGAAACCAGGCACACACACAACCAAACACACGACGAAGCAGGCGAACCGCTCTGCGTGGAAGGGGCGTAGAATCCGGGAGCTGCTGGAGGAGCGTCCGCTAACCACGAATCCAGTCGCGCGACTGGATTCGTGGTTAGCGGACGCTCCTCCAGCAGCTCCCGGATTCTACGCCCCTTCCACGCAGAGCGGTTCGCCTGCTTCGTCGTGTGTTTGGTTGTGTGTGTGCCTGGTTTCCCTAAGGCTGCGGTCCAAAATTTATCGTCTGGTATTCGGCTAAGCACAGTAAGTTACATTTTACTTTATTTTTGGGGGGTTTTTATGTAGTTTACAGGCACACACAAAGGGGTGGCGTAGATTCCGTCTTAGGACTAACTTAGCGGCTGGGGCGGGTTCCCGCCCGCCACGAAGTTTTTTGTTTTGTATAGCCTTAAAGCGGTTATAAAGACAACGTTACGTTATTTTTGGGGGGTCGGGGGGTCTTTTCCAAGGTGTTGAGGCGTTCTTTTTTCTTTAAGTGTCTGGGTTGTCAGTTTTTCGAGAAGTTTTGCACGTTTTGTGAGCGTTACACGTTTTCCACGTGTTAGCTAATTGTGTTTTAGGCAGTTCTAAAGAATTGTTCTTTTCCGCCATTGTCGTGTTTCGTAAACAAGTTTGCGTGATACATATTTTCGTGTTTTTGTAAATTAATAGCATCTTTTCCACTAGACGTGCATTTCTCACGTAAAAGCAAGCATGGGTCAGTGGTAACCGCATAGTTTCGACCCACTAAAAAAGAGTTCTGGTCAGAGCACCTGTTTACTTATTCATCAACTGTTTTTGAGTATTTTGATTTACACGTGTTCCGTAGCGGTAGCACTAGTAGTACGTCCCTTCTTACACCTTTTTGTATAGGGGCCCGGTAACGTTTTCAATTTTGTACCCGAATTTAAAGTGCATATAGTTATGAGAACTGCTTTTGTCTTCCCTGGCTAATAAGCGTGATGAGCTCCGCAGATGAGTCTAACGAGGTGTATCCCTTTACACCTGTTAACAAGTTAGCCAGATCGCCCGTTAAGACGGAGGAGAGCATAGGTAAAGGCAAAAAGAGAATGTCTCAGGCAGGAGCGTCAGAAAGACAGACAGTAGTGGCTCATACACAACAGTTAAGCTCAGAAAGTTTAAAGGGAGGTAGCAGAGTTTTAAACATGAAGTTGACAGAGTTGAAGGCCGAATTCCTTAAACTGGAGGCTAACCTCACGAAGCCAGTTAGAGTCGGCTTGGGTAACATTTTTCTTGAGTACGAGCGTATTATCCGGGATACGGAACTTAAACTTGTGGAGGCCGTGACTCGGGCCAACGTCACTCTAGACTTCAAGAGGGAGGCGGACCAGGTTGTCAAGGACCTGACTGAGAGAAACGAAAAATTAATTGAAGCTTGTGCAACCAGCGAGGAAAATAAGAGAATACATGTCTTAATGTTTGAGGACGCCAAGGAACGGATTGACGAATTGCAAGGCAGGAATTCAGACCTGGAAAGAACAGTCTGTGAGACTAGAGTGAAGCTACAGATGGTTTCTGAGGAGGTGGAAGATCGCAGAACCGAAGTAAAAAGGTTATCAGATAAAATAGAAAATCAGAAACCCACATATGCACAGACGGCGACGGAGGGTGTATCCCGTACGAGCGTCCCGTCACGTAAAAAGGAACATGTAATGTTCGTACATCCGCGGGAAGGGGCTAAGAACGAAGATATAAAACTTAAAATTCAAGATAAGCTAGACCCGGTGTCTCTTGGCATCCCGGAGGTAGAGCTCCGTGACATAAAGAGCGGAGGACTGTTAGTGAAGGCACAGACATTGGAAGGCCTCAGGGCGATGGCAGAAGCCATGGGCACCGACAAAGAGCTAGACACTATGGTAAAGAGTTCGTTCCCAAGGGTGAGGAGCACCAGAATAAAACTCTGGGGGTTGAGAGCAGGATTGATGATAGTACTTTAAGGGAAATCATTAATATGAAAAACGATTTGGATCTAACGGAAGACGAGTTCAAAATCATCAGCCACGTCAAACAGGGTGCATATAAAAACTATCTCGTGGAGGTCTCCCCCGAAAAGGCAGCTGGGATGATAACCAAAGGACGGTTGCACACGGGTTGGGCCTCGTGCCGGGTGCAAGAAGTTTTCAACATCAGAGCGTGCTATAGGTGCTTATCGTACCAGCATGTTTCTCGGGCATGTACCGAGTCGCATGCCAGATGCTTTAGGTGTGGTGACGTGGGACACCTGGCACGGCAGTGTACCCGTGCGCGAGGCTCCGACATGTGCGCGGCCTGTCAGAGGGAGAATGTATTGCGCGGCGCTGCACTTGGGGTGGAGCACTCGTTTGGCACCTTTAGGTGCCCTTTGTATCAAAGGGCATTAGATAGAACACGGCATAATGTTAAGAACAGAATTTAATTTTATATGTGGAAAGTTGGTACAACACAAGCAATTTGTAATAATCATTATTCATGGATAAAGTTCATTTCAATGTATTGCAATTTAATGCTGGTAGGGGTAGGGCAGCCATGGACGCCATGATACAGTTTTGTAAGGAGAATCACGTGCAGATTGCTCTCGTGCAAGAGCCTTTTATTTTTTCCGAACCATTTTGGCCACAGGGTACCATGTTGGTGTGTTGCGCTACCGGGGCGAAAGTTGCTGTGCTCACATTTGGCATCCAGGCGGATGTAATGCCGTACATGGTCAGGGAGGAGCTTATCGTGGTGGTTGTGTCGGTTGGAGATGTGGAATGTATCTTCGTAAATGTGTACATCAGTCCAACAACGGACATGATGTCGGTGCTGCATGATCTTAATAGAATTCATCGTGTATTCCAAAACAAAATGTTATTGGTGACAGGAGACTTTAACGCTAAGCATCAATTATGGGGTGGTACCAAGGATGATTGTAGGGGTGAAGAGTTATTCAACTACATCCTGGCCAATGATATGGCGATCGTTAATAATCCAAAGTCATTGTCTACATTCCATTCAAGGAATGGTGACTCTTGGATTGATGTGACATTAGTAACAGTTAATGATTTCGATAAAATTACTAAATGGAACGTTCACGATTTACTTACAGCGAGCGATCACAGGTACATTACATTCACGTGTTTTCACGACAAAAACCCGGGAAGAATTCAATTAACTGCAATCGGAAGAAAAAGATGGATTAATGATATAAGGGGGGATCAGTGGATTTCGTTAATTAGAAGACAGTGTATAAAGACAGTCGACGATTTGGAAGCTATAATTACGATTTTGCAACAACGAATTGAAAACTATAGGGTTAAACATTTAAGATTTGTGAAGAAAAAAAATAAAAATGTTGAGTGGTGGTCGGATGATTTGGCAGTATTTCGTAAACGGGTGCGCGCAATGCGACGCTTATTTCAAAAGGCACGTGGCGATAGGAGAGTTGAACTTAAAGATAAGTACTTTAAACTTTTTAATGAATATAAGGCTAGGATTAATAAAGCAAAAATAGATTCAGTAAACAGGAGAATCAGTAGTATGAGTCCTGTAATGCCCTTTGGGTCCAACTATAAAGAATTCATGGGTAAACCCATACATAGGAGCATCATAACAGCCGTGACCCGGCCGGACGGAACACAAACAAAGGATTATGCTGAAACATGTGTGGCTATTTTGGAAGCGATATTCGGCACTAACCATAACATTTGTTCGATAGGTAAGCAGTTTGTGGGTGACAGTAGCCATCCACAACATATAAAAGTGATAGATAAGCCTTTCGGGGCACAAGAGGTTAGTCACGTTATCAAGCTTTTAAACAGGCGAGCCGACAAAGGCTTAGATTTTATAAACGTAGAGATCTTAGGAATGTTACAGGAAATACATGGAAATTTTTTAACATACATCCTTAACAAAGCGTACCGATTTGGTATCTTTCCTCAAGCATGGAAAGTATGTAAGGTCATTCTCTTACCAAAAAAGGAGGTAGGACAGTTGAGTCCTAAGGATTTCAGACCAATTAGCATATCGATGGGTATGGGCAAGGTTTACGAAAGATTACTTCATGGTAGGCTTGAATCCTTTTTGTATAGAGACAAGTTTTTCTCAGACAATCAATA
>NW_026999643.1:0-21933 GCF_037126465.1 Ornithodoros turicata
TCATTAAATGCACTTCTTCAGTTGTTCTCTATCGGGGATACACGCGTGTTTTCAAACAGAAACGATGAGAAGGAAGGGGACTGAATTCTTGTCATTAAATGCACTTCTTCAGTTGTTCTCTATCGGGGATACACGCGTGTTTTCAAACAGAAACGATGAGAAGGAAGGGGACTGAATTCTTGTCATTAAATGCACTTCTTCAGTTGTTCTCTATCGGGGATACACGCGTGTTTTCAAACAGAAACGATGAGAAGGAAGGGGACTGAATTCTTGTCATTAAATGCACTTCTTCAGTTGTTCTCTATCGGGGATACACGCGTGTTTTCAAACAGAAACGATGAGAAGGAAGGGGACTGAATTCTTGTCATTAAATGCACTTCTTCAGTTGTTCTCTATCGGGGATACACGCGTGTTTTCAAACAGAAACGATGAGAAGGAAGGGGACTGAATTCTTGTCATTAAATGCACTTCTTCAGTTGTTCTCTATCGGGGATACACGCGTGTTTTCAAACAGAAACGATGAGAAGGAAGGGGACTGAATTCTTGTCATTAAATGCACTTCTTCAGTTGTTCTCTATCGGGGATACACGCGATGTTTTCAAACAGAAACGATGAGAAGGAAGGGGACTGAATTCTTGTCATTAAATGCACTTCTTCAGTTGTTCTCTATCGGGGATACACGCGTGTTTTCAAACAGAAACGATGAGAAGGAAGGGGACTGAATTCTTGTCATTAAATGCACTTCTTCAGTTGTCTCTATCGGGATACACGCGTGTTTTCAAACAGAAACGATGAGAAGGAAGGGGACTGAATTCTTGTCATTAAATGCACTTCTTCAGTTGTTCTCTATCGGGGATACACGCGTGTTTTCAAACAGAAACGATGAGAAGGAAGGGGACTGAATTCTTGTCATTAAATGCACTTCTTCAGTTGTTCTCTATCGGGGATACACGCGTGTTTTCAAACAGAAACGATGAGAAGGAAGGGGACTGAATTCTTGTCATTAAATGCACTTCTTCAGTTGTTCTCTATCGGGGATACACGCGTGTTTTCAAACAGAAACGATGAGAAGGAAGGGGACTGAATTCTTGTCATTAAATGCACTTCTTCAGTTGTTCTCTATCGGGGATACACGCATGTTTTCAAACAGAAACGATGAGAAGGAAGGGGACTGAATTCTTGTCATTAAATGCACTTCTTCAGTTGTTCTCTATCGGGGATACACGCGTGTTTTCAAACAGAAACGATGAGAAGGAAGGGGACTGAATTCTTGTCATTAAATGCACTTCTTCAGTTGTTCTCTATCGGGGATACACGCGTATTTTCAAACAGAAACGATGAGAAGGAAGGGGACTGAATTCTTGTCATTAAATGCACTTCTTCAGTTGTTCTGCTATCGGGGATACACGCGTGTTTTCAAACAGAAACGATGAGAAGGAAGGGGACTGAATTCTTGTCATTAAATGCACTTCTTCAGTTGTTCTCTATCGGGGATACACGCGTGTTTTCAAACAGAAACGATGAGAAGGAAGGGGACTGAATTCTTGTCATTAAATGCACTTCTTCAGTTGTTCTCTATCGGGGATACACGCGTGTTTTCAAACAGAAACGATGAGAAGGAAGGGGACTGAATTCTTGTCATTAAATGCACTTCTTCAGTTGTTCTCTATCGGGGATACACGCGTGTTTTCAAACAGAAACGATGAGAAGGAAGGGGACTGAATTCTTGTCATTAAATGCACTTCTTCAGTTGTTCTCTATCGGGGATACACGCGTGTTTTCAAACAGAAACGATGAGAAGGAAGGGGACTGAATTCTTGTCATTAAATGCACTTCTTCAGTTGTTCTCTATCGGGGATACACGCGTGTTTTCAAACAGAAACGATGAGAAGGAAGGGGACTGAATTCTTGTCATTAAATGCACTTCTTCAGTTGTTCTCTATCGGGGATACACGCGATGTTTTCAAACAGAAACGATGAGAAGGAAGGGGACTGAATTCTTGTCATTAAATGCACTTCTTCAGTTGTTCTCTATCGGGGATACACGCGTGTTTTCAAACAGAAACGATGAGAAGGAAGGGGACTGAATTCTTGTCATTAAATGCACTTCTCAGTTGTCTCTATCGGGGATACACGCGTGTTTTCAAACAGAAACGATGAGAAGGAAGGGGACTGAATTCTTGTCATTAAATGCACTTCTTCAGTTGTTCTCTATCGGGGATACACGCGTGTTTTCAAACAGAAACGATGAGAAGGAAGGGGACTGAATTCTTGTCATTAAATGCACTTCTTCAGTTGTCTCTATCGGGGATACACGCGTATTTTCAAACAGAAACGATGAGAAGGAAGGGGACTGAATTCTTGTCATTAAATGCACTTCTTCAGTTATTCTGCATCGGGGTAAACGCATGTTTTCAAACAGAAACGATGAGAAGGAAGGGGACTGAATTCTTGTCATTAAATGCACTTCTTCAGTTGTTCTCTATCGGGGATACACGCGTGTTTTCAAACAGAAACGATGAGAAGGAAGGGGACTGAATTCTTGTCATTAAATGCACTTCTTCAGTTGTTCTCTATCGGGGATACACGCGTATTTTCAAACAGAAACGATGAGAAGGAAGGGGACTGAATTCTTGTCATTAAATGCACTTCTTCAGTTGTTCTCTATCGGGGATACACGCGTGTTTTCAAACAGAAACGATGAGAAGGAAGGGGACTGAATTCTTGTCATTAAATGCACTTCTTCAGTTGTTCTCTATCGGGGATACACGCGTATTTTCAAACAGAAACGATGAGAAGGAAGGGGACTGAATTCTTGTCATTAAATGCACTTCTTCAGTTGTTCTCTATCGGGGATACACGCGTGTTTTCAAACAGAAACGATGAGAAGGAAGGGGACTGAATTCTTGTCATTAAATGCACTTCTTCAGTTGTTCTCTATCGGGGATACACGCGTGTTTTCAAACAGAAACGATGAGAAGGAAGGGGACTGAATTCTTGTCATTAAATGCACTTCTTCAGTTGTTCTCTATCGGGGATACACGCGTATTTTCAAACAGAAACGATGAGAAGGAAGGGGACTGAATTCTTGTCATTAAAGCTCAGCTCCGCCGATTTTCGACTGCGACGGAATGGAGCCATGCTTGGGCTGTGCGTTCGTTCCCGCACAGGGAGCATACATGTGAAAAATTTTCACCCATTTGTTTGTAGTTTTTAAGAAAACATTTTTTTAAATTTCCCTGGCACGGCGGTCCTGTGGTCGGCAAATCCTGACCAATCCCGGCTTCGTCCTGGCTTAGCCGCGCTCGTGGCTTGGCTAACGCCAAATCGTCGATGCGATGGCGGAGATCTATGGGCGAAGGTGAATGTTTTGGGTGTGTCCCGTGATAATTGCTGTCGTTAATACCCGCAAAGATAGTTTTGCCGGTCTTCTTTAACAAGCCTTACAGGATGGCCTCGTTGTGCAACGACAGCCGTCGTGAGCGGACATTCTGTGCCCGCACCACGGAGTAAGAAGACTAGGAGATGAAACTTCACTCTCTCCCGCGACCAGAGAATGTACGAGGAGCGCGCGCTCCGCGGCCCGGCCCGCAGTGCCATCTGTTGCACGAGGACGCATAATTTTCGAAACATGCGGTCACGTGATACTGTCCCTTGTCTGGCGGCGTGACCAAAACACGTGAAAGCACGTGAATTAAACGCTAGAAAAGAAGAAGAAGATGAAACGCTTACTCGACCATCGTGCTCCTGTCGTCTGCTCAACAGAACCGAGAGGCAAGAGAATGAAATTGTTTTCCGTTGTTTTCGCTAAACAGGAAGCGCTATGTAGTTGACAAGCGCGACCTTTATTGCCAAGACAAACATCGTTCACGTTCATCAGTTTGTCTTCGTTCGTAGAGGCTGCCGTATGACTCGCGAAAAGCATCGTTTCCCCATAGCCTTCCATGTATAAGCGCAAAATGGAAGACAGTGCCACCGTGCCATCTGTCGCGTAAAGTCAGCAACTGCATTTTTTTCTCTTCCCCAACGTGACACTCTCTGGTCGCGCGCCGGCGCTTGCTTCTATGGGCAGTGTCATCTCCTAGTCTTCTTACTCCGTGGCCCGCACTGTGCTTCATGCGACCAACAAGACCTAACACCCAACGTGTGACGTACTCGTACGCATTCTCAATAGCTTTGGCAGCGCATTATGCGCGGACTTGCTGCGCGTGCAGAAAGCACCACCAAAGCTATTGAGAACGAGAACGAGTACGTGCTCGAAGACGAAGTATTTCTTATAAGAAACATGATAAAACGGTGCGGTGGTCCCCGATAGCTCGTGATAGCTATTTCAGCACGATACAGCGGCCATGACGGAGTGTAAACACAAACTGGTTGCCAGGCAGAGCTGGCTAGGTGTGACTATCCAATCCGCGCAGTTCCAAGTATGAGGTCACAAGTGGAACCGCCGCCCGGTAGTTTTTCTCAAATTTCTCACGAAGGAGTATGGAAATTTGGAAAGCAATGTGCGTTTATGAATGAAGTTGGGACCACGGTTCTGAATATCACAACGTCTTCATACTTTCGGAACAGCAGCGGAGCTGCACTTTAAATGCACTTCTTCAGTTGTTCTCTATCGGGATACACGCGTGTTTTCAAACAGAAACGATGAGAAGGAAGGGGACTGAATTCTTGTCATTAAATGCACTTCTTCAGTTGTTCTGCATCGGGGTAAACGCGATGTTTTCAAACAGAAACGATGAGAAGGAAGGGGACTGAATTCTTGTCATTAAATGCACTTCTTCAGTTGTTCTCTATCGGGGATACACGCGTGTTTTCAAACAGAAACGATGAGAAGGAAGGGGACTGAATTCTTGTCATTAAATGCACTTCTTCAGTTGTTCTCTATCGGGGATACACGCGTGTTTTCAAACAGAAACGATGAGAAGGAAGGGGACTGAATTCTTGTCATTAAATGCACTTCTTCAGTTGTTCTCTATCGGGGATACACGCGTGTTTTCAAACAGAAACGATGAGAAGGAAGGGGACTGAATTCTTGTCATTAAATGCACTTCTTCAGTTGTTCTCTATCGGGGATACACGCGTGTTTTCAAACAGAAACGATGAGAAGGAAGGGGACTGAATTCTTGTCATTAAATGCACTTCTTCAGTTGTTCTCTATCGGGGATACACGCGTGTTTTCAAACAGAAACGATGAGAAGGAAGGGGACTGAATTCTTGTCATTAAATGCACTTCTTCAGTTGTTCTGCATCGGGGATACACGCATGTTTTCAAACAGAAACGATGAGAAGGAAGGGGACTGAATTCTTGTCATTAAATGCACTTCTTCAGTTGTTCTCTATCGGGGATACACGCGTGTTTTCAAACAGAAACGATGAGAAGGAAGGGGACTGAATTCTTGTCATTAAATGCACTTCTTCAGTTGTTCTCTATCGGGGATACACGCGTGTTTTCAAACAGAAACGATGAGAAGGAAGGGGACTGAATTCTTGTCATTAAATGCACTTCTTCAGTTGTTCTCTATCGGGGATACACGCGTGTTTTCAAACAGAAACGATGAGAAGGAAGGGGACTGAATTCTTGTCATTAAATGCACTTCTTCAGTTGTTCTCTATCGGGGATACACGCGTGTTTTCAAACAGAAACGATGAGAAGGAAGGGGACTGAATTCTTGTCATTAAATGCACTTCTTCAGTTGTTCTCTATCGGGGATACACGCGTGTTTTCAAACAGAAACGATGAGAAGGAAGGGGACTGAATTCTTGTCATTAAATGCACTTCTTCAGTTGTTCTCTATCGGGGATACACGCGTGTTTTCAAACAGAAACGATGAGAAGGAAGGGGACTGAATTCTTGTCATTAAATGCACTTCTTCAGTTGTTCTCTATCGGGATACACGCGTGTTTTCAAACAGAAACGATGAGAAGGAAGGGGACTGAATTCTTGTCATTAAATGCACTTCTTCAGTTGTTCTCTATCGGGGATACACGCGTGTTTTCAAACAGAAACGATGAGAAGGAAGGGGACTGAATTCTTGTCATTAAATGCACTTCTTCAGTTGTTCTCTATCGGGGATACACGCGTGTTTTCAAACAGAAACGATGAGAAGGAAGGGGACTGAATTCTTGTCATTAAATGCACTTCTTCAGTTGTTCTCTATCGGGGATACACGCGTGTTTTCAAACAGAAACGATGAGAAGGAAGGGGACTGAATTCTTGTCATTAAATGCACTTCTTCAGTTGTTCTCTATCGGGGATACACGCGTGTTTTCAAACAGAAACGATGAGAAGGAAGGGGACTGAATTCTTGTCATTAAATGCACTTCTTCAGTTGTTCTCTATCGGGGATACACGCATGTTTTCAAACAGAAACGATGAGAAGGAAGGGGACTGAATTCTTGTCATTAAATGCACTTCTTCAGTTGTTCTCTATCGGGGATACACGCGTGTTTTCAAACAGAAACGATGAGAAGGAAGGGGACTGAATTCTTGTCATTAAATGCACTTCTTCAGTTGTTCTCTATCGGGGATACACGCGTGTTTTCAAACAGAAACGATGAGAAGGAAGGGGACTGAATTCTTGTCATTAAATGCACTTCTTCAGTTGTTCTCTATCGGGGATACACGCGTGTTTTCAAACAGAAACGATGAGAAGGAAGGGGACTGAATTCTTGTCATTAAATGCACTTCTTCAGTTGTTCTCTATCGGGGATACACGCGTGTTTTCAAACAGAAACGATGAGAAGGAAGGGGACTGAATTCTTGTCATTAAATGCACTTCTTCAGTTGTTCTCTATCGGGGATACACGCGTGTTTTCAAACAGAAACGATGAGAAGGAAGGGGACTGAATTCTTGTCATTAAATGCACTTCTTCAGTTGTTCTCTATCGGGGATACACGCGTGTTTTCAAACAGAAACGATGAGAAGGAAGGGGACTGAATTCTTGTCATTAAATGCACTTCTTCAGTTGTTCTCTATCGGGGATACACGCGTGTTTTCAAACAGAAACGATGAGAAGGAAGGGGACTGAATTCTTGTCATTAAATGCACTTCTTCAGTTGTTCTCTATCGGGGATACACGCGTGTTTTCAAACAGAAACGATGAGAAGGAAGGGGACTGAATTCTTGTCATTAAATGCACTTCTTCAGTTGTTCTCTATCGGGGATACACGCGTGTTTTCAAACAGAAACGATGAGAAGGAAGGGGACTGAATTCTTGTCATTAAATGCACTTCTTCAGTTGTTCTCTATCGGGGATACACGCGTGTTTTCAAACAGAAACGATGAGAAGGAAGGGGACTGAATTCTTGTCATTAAATGCACTTCTTCAGTTGTTCTCTATCGGGGATACACGCGTGTTTTCAAACAGAAACGATGAGAAGGAAGGGGACTGAATTCTTGTCATTAAATGCACTTCTTCAGTTGTTCTCTATCGGGGATACACGCGTGTTTTCAAACAGAAACGATGAGAAGGAAGGGGACTGAATTCTTGTCATTAAATGCACTTCTTCAGTTGTTCTCTATCGGGGATACACGCGTGTTTTCAAACAGAAACGATGAGAAGGAAGGGGACTGAATTCTTGTCATTAAATGCACTTCTTCAGTTGTTCTCTATCGGGGATACACGCGTGTTTTCAAACAGAAACGATGAGAAGGAAGGGGACTGAATTCTTGTCATTAAATGCACTTCTTCAGTTGTTCTCTATCGGGGATACACGCGTGTTTTCAAACAGAAACGATGAGAAGGAAGGGGACTGAATTCTTGTCATTAAATGCACTTCTTCAGTTGTTCTCTATCGGGGATACACGCGTGTTTTCAAACAGAAACGATGAGAAGGAAGGGGACTGAATTCTTGTCATTAAATGCACTTCTTCAGTTGTTCTCTATCGGGGATACACGCGTGTTTTCAAACAGAAACGATGAGAAGGAAGGGGACTGAATTCTTGTCATTAAATGCACTTCTTCAGTTGTTCTCTATCGGGGATACACGCGTGTTTTCAAACAGAAACGATGAGAAGGAAGGGGACTGAATTCTTGTCATTAAATGCACTTCTTCAGTTGTTCTCTATCGGGGATACACGCGTGTTTTCAAACAGAAACGATGAGAAGGAAGGGGACTGAATTCTTGTCATTAAATGCACTTCTTCAGTTGTTCTCTATCGGGGATACACGCGTGTTTTCAAACAGAAACGATGAGAAGGAAGGGGACTGAATTCTTGTCATTAAATGCACTTCTTCAGTTGTTCTCTATCGGGGATACACGCGTGTTTTCAAACAGAAACGATGAGAAGGAAGGGGACTGAATTCTTGTCATTAAATGCACTTCTTCAGTTGTTCTCTATCGGGGATACACGCGTGTTTTCAAACAGAAACGATGAGAAGGAAGGGGACTGAATTCTTGTCATTAAATGCACTTCTTCAGTTGTTCTCTATCGGGGATACACGCGTGTTTTCAAACAGAAACGATGAGAAGGAAGGGGACTGAATTCTTGTCATTAAATGCACTTCTTCAGTTGTTCTCTATCGGGGATACACGCGTGTTTTCAAACAGAAACGATGAGAAGGAAGGGGACTGAATTCTTGTCATTAAAGCTCAGCTCCGCCGATTTTCGACTGCGACGGAATGGAGCCATGCTTGGGCTGTGCGTTCGTTCCCGCACAGGGAGCATACATGTGAAAAATTTTCACCCATTTGTTTGTAGTTTTTAAGAAAACAATTTTTTAAATTTCCCTGGCACGGCGGTCCTGTGGTCGGCAAATCCTGACCAATCCCGGCTTCGTCCTGGCTTAGCCGCGCTCGTGGCTTGGCTAACGCCAAATCGTCGATGCGATGGCGGAGATCTATGGGCGAAGGTGAATGTTTTGGGTGTGTCCCGTGATAATTGCTGTCGTTAATACCCGCAAAGATAGTTTTGCCGGTCTTCTTTAACAAGCCTTACAGGATGGCCTCGTTGTGCAACGACGGCCGTCGTGAGCGGACATTCTGTGCCCGCACTGTGCTTCATGCGACCAACAAGACCTAACACCCAACGTGTGACGTACTCGTACGCATTCTCAATAGCTTTGGCAGCGCATTATGCGCGGACTTGCTGCGCGTGCAGAAAGCACCACCAAAGCTATTGAGAACGAGAACGAGTACGTGCTCGAAGACGAAGTATTTCTTATAAGAAACATGATAAAACGGTGCGGTGGTCCCCGATAGCTCGTGATAGCTATTTCAGCACGATACAGCGGCCATGACGGAGTGTAAACACAAACTGGTTGCCAGGCAGAGCTGGCTAGGTGTGACTATCCAATCCGCGCAGTTCCAAGTATGAGGTCACAAGTGGAACCGCCGCCCGGTAGTTTTTCTCAAATTTCTCACGAAGGAGTATGGAAATTTGGAAAGCAATGTGCGTTTATGAATGAAGTTGGGACCACGGTTCTGAATATCACAACGTCTTCATACTTTCGGAACAGGAGCGGAGCTGCACTTTAAATGCACTTCTTCAGTTGTTCTCTATCGCGGATACACGCGTGTTTTCAAACAGAAACGATGAGAAGGAAGGGGACTGAATTCTTGTCATTAAATGCACTTCTTCAGTTATTCTGCATCGGGGTAAACGGATGTTTTCAAACAGAAACGATGAGAAGGAAGGGGACTGAATTCTTGTCATTAAATGCACTTCTTCAGTTGTTCTCTATCGGGGATACACGCGTGTTTTCAAACAGAAACGATGAGAAGGAAGGGAACTGAGTTCTTGTCATTAAATGCACTTCTCCAGTTGTTCTCTATCGGGGATACACGCGTGTTTTCAAACAGAAACGATGAGAAGGAAGGGGACTGAATTCTTGTCATTAAATGCACTTCAGTTGTTCTCTATCGGGGATACACGCGTGTTTTCAAACAGAAACGATGAGAAGGAAGGGGACTGAATTGTTGTCATTAAATGCACTTCTTCAGTTGTTCTCAATCGGGGATACACGCGTGTTTTCAAACAGAAACGATGAGAAGGAAGGGGACTGAATTCTTGTCATTAAATGCACTTCTTCAGTTATTCTGCATCGGGGTAAACGCATGTTTTCAAACAGAAACGATGAGAAGGAAGGGGACTGAATTCTTGTCATTAAATGCACTTCTTCAGTTGTTCTCTATCGGGGATACACGCGTGTTTTCAAACAGAAACGACGAGAAGGAAGGGGACTGAATTCTTGTCATTACATGCACTTCTTCAGTTGTTCTCTATCGGGGATACACACGTATTTTCAAACAGAAACGATGAGAAGGAAGGGGACTGAATTCTTGTCATTAAATGCACTTCTTCAGTTGTTCTGTATCGGGGATACACGCGTGTTTTCAAACTGAAACGATGAGAAGGAAGGGGACTGAATTCTTGTCATTAAATGCACTTCTTCAGTTGTTCTCTATCGGGGTACACGCGTGTTTTCAAACAGAAACGATGAGAAGGAAGGGGACTGAATTCTTGTCATTACATGCACTTCTTCAGTTGTTCTCTATCGGGGATACACGCGTGTTTTCAAACAGAAACGATGAGAAGGAAGGGGACTGAATTCTTGTCAGTCAATGCACTGCTTCAGTTGTTCTCTATCGCGGATACACGCGTGTTTTCAAACAGAAACGATGAGAAGGAAGGGGACTGAATTCTTGTCATTAAATGCACTTCTTCAGTTGTTCTCTATCGCGGATACACGCGTGTTTTCAAACAGAAACGATGAGAAGGAAGGGGACTGAATTCTTGTCAATAAATGCACTTCTTCAGTTGTTCTCTATCGCGGATACACGCGTGTTTTCAAACAGAAACGATGAGAAGGAAGGGGACTGAATTCTTGTCATTAAATGCACTTCTTCAGTTGTTCTCTATCGGGGATACACGCGTGTTTTCAAACAGAAACGATGAGAAGGAAGGGGACTGAATTCTTGTCATTAAATGTGTGAGAATGAATTAGATGCAGACGCATCGCTATTGTCCACTGGTGCCCTGTAGCCCGCGGCGCGAGATTCGCTCGCTTTGGCTGATCAGCATCCCTAGCGATCTGACCTATCGAATAAAGCTCTCACAGTTTGGTGGAGGTGCGCCTGATCTTCGCCTTTACTCCTAAGATGTGAGAATGAATTAGATGCAGACGCATCGCTATTGTCCACTGGTGCCCTGTAGCCCGCGGCGCGAGATTCGCTCGCTTTGGCTGATCAGCATCCCTAGCGATCTGACCTATCGAATAAAGCTCTCACAGTTTGGTGGAGGTGCGCCTGATCTTCGCCTTTACTCCTAATACTCTACCCTGGAGCTTCGCTCCCGCAGGATACTGCCTACAATGTCGCCACCGCCTTCCGCAGTCGGTGACCACCCGACGCCTTCGGGCGACTCTGCTGGGTCTTCATCACCGCTCCTCAGGCCCCGGGACCCACCGTCCTTCTCGGGAACTGACTCTCTCGATATCGACGAATGGCTCAATACCTACGATCGGGTCAGTCGGCACAACAAGTGGGATGATGCCACAAAACTTAACAACGTCGTGTTTTACTTAACCGACTTAGCGAAGACGTGGTTTCTCAACCATGAAGCGGATTTTACCAACTGGATGGCTTTTTCCGCTGGCATTCGCGAACTCTTCGACCGCCCTGCCTATCGCAAAGCCGATGCCGAACACAAGCTTTCGCATCGAACACAGGGTCCCGACGAAACATATACTTCGTACATCGAGGATGTCATCTCTCTTTGCGCCAAAATCGACTCTAACATGTCCGAAGCTGATAAGATAAAGCACGTCATCAAGGGAGTGCGCGAAGACGCCTTCCAACTCCTTGTCTCTAAGGCCCCAACCTCGATCTCCGACATCGTTACACTGTGCCAGACGCTTCAGGATGCGCGCAACGCTCGTATAACCCTCCTACAAGCCTCACCATCGTCATCACTCAACAGCACCAACTTGTTCCCCCTCGGCACCCTGGACACTATTCGTACCATCGTAAGGGATGTTATACGCGAAGAGCTTGCGCGCGTTGGCTTCCCTCCGCCTACACAGGAGTCGTACCAGGCAGAGCCGGCACCAGTCAACCTTCACACGGTCGTGCGTGAGGAGCTCGCTCACACACTGCGCAGCGCCACAAGCCCTCAGGCTCGGCCGACTTATGCGGACGTCGTGCGTCTGGCGCCACCGTTGTCAAGTGGCCAGGCTGAACCCGTGGCCTCCCTCACTCACATGAACGCACGCATGCCGACGTCACCACCCGCCGTTCCTCAGCCTCGCTTACCCGAATTTCGTACATGCTTCTATTGTGGCATTCGCGGGCATATCGCGCGCTATTGTCGTAAGCGGCGTCGTGATCAGCAAGCCTTCTACGCGTCACAGAGCGCCTTTCCTGCTGACTACGCCTGGCACAGTCCTGACAACAGTCCGTTTCCATCCTCACAGCGCGTGTGGGATGATTCTCGACGCTTCCCTGATCGTCCTCCTTACGGACGTGACTCGTCACCTTCACAGCGTCGCCGTTCAGCATCTCCATATCGCGGACGATCACCACCGAGGCCTTCTGCTCGTCGTCGGTCGCCCACCCCTCCGGAAAACCAGTAGCCGCAGTCCGAGGAGGGCGGGCTGCGCTTGCGGCACCATCGCAACCACCTCCGTCTCTTCAGCACAACCTCGTCGACGTGTCCATTGAAGGTTGTGCTGTTGCCGCTTTGATTGACACGGGTGCCGCAACATCGGTCATCACTTCGGAATTATGTGCTCGATTACGAAAAGTCACGACGCCCTACGATGGTCCCAGCTTGCGAAACGCCTCCGGAAGTCATATTTCGCCCCTCGCCCGTTGCACAGCCCGCGTCACCATCTCAGACGTAACTTATCCGGTGGAGCTTCTCGTTTTGTCGTCGTGCTGCCATGATCTTATACTAGGTTGGGATTTTCTTCGTGACAACCTCGCCATTATTGACTGCGCCGGTGAATCGCTCTTTCTGAGCGACATGCCACGCTACGACGCTCTTCATGTCGATAACGCTCTCTGGAACCTTTCTGTGACCGAGGATGTCGTCGTTCCCCCCCGCTGTACCATGAACGTGGCCCTTTGCCCTCCTCCCTGCTTCCTCGGTCCTCCCTTGTGTGCTGCTCTTCTTTCCCCGAAGAATAACGCCCTCAGCAGGAAGGGACTTGCGGCACCGTATTCGTTGGTTTGTTTTACGAACAGCACTGTGCATCTCTCGATTACCAACGTTAGTGAGAATCCTGTGCTTCTGCCAGCTGGTTTCGTCGCTGCTTCTGCAGAACGTACTGATGCGTTATGTGCAATCACTGCCCTCGACGTCACACAAGACGAACCTAGGTCTGGGACCCCGCGCGTCGACCCAACCGTCTTTACCCGCATGATCTCCTCTGACCTCCCTCCCGAGGACCTCGCCTCGCTACAGTCGCTGCTTGCTTCTTACGTCCACTTAGTCGATATAGGCAAGCCTCCGTAGGCGTTGCTAAGGGAGTCTATCACCGAATCGACACCGGGGGGATTCTCCACCGCTACGTCAGCGTCCGTACCGTGTGTCTGCTTCTGAGCGCGCCACCATCGACAAAGAAGTGTCCGACATGTTTGTCCCGCGGCATCATCCGGTCCTCCTGCAGTCCGTGGGCATCTCCTGTTGTGCTTGTCACGAAAAAGGATGGCAGTATTCGTTCTGCGTTGATTATCGCCGACTAAACAAGATCACTCGCAAAGACCTTTATCCAATGCCACGCATCGACGACGCCTTAGACACTCTGCGGAATGCCAATTTCTTTTCCTCCCTGGACTTGAGGTCGGGTACTGGCAGATCCCGATGGCGGAATCGGACATCGAGAAAACTGCATTTACCACCCCTGACGGCCTATACGAATTTACAGTCATGCCATTTGGTCTCTCTAACGCGCCCGCAACATTTGAGCGCATGATGGACACGGTTCTCCGCGGTCTTCGCTGGCAGACCTGTCTATGCTATCTCGACGACGTCGTCGTGTTCTCCGAAACCTTTCCCGAGCACCTACAACGCCTACGTACAGTCTTCGAGTGTTTCGTTGCGGCTGGCCTTCAACTGAATCAGAAAAAATGCCACTTCGGGTACCGCCAGATCAAAGTTCTCGGCCACGTTGTCTCCGCGGATGGCGTATCACCCGACCCTGAAAAACTTCGAGCTGTGCGCGACTTCCCAGCCCCTACAAATCTGCGCGAGCTGCGCAGCTTCATAGGCCTGTGCTCCTATTTTCGGCGATTTATACGTGGCTTCGCGACAATCGCCGAACCCTTAACATCCCTCTTGTCTCAGGGCTGTACGTTCCAATTGGACCGAACCCTGTGATGCCACCTTCCGTCACCTCAAGTCCCTTCTTACTTCGGCGCCTGTCCTCTGCCACTTCGACCCGGCCGCGCAGACGGAGCTTCATACGGACGCTAGCGGTGTTGGCATTGGAGCAGTGCTGGCACAACGGCTACCGTCGGCTTCGATGGAACAGCCCGTCGCATTCGCCAGCCGTGTCCTCAGCAAGCCCGAACGGAACTACTCAACGACTGAGAAGGAATGCTTGGCTGTAATATGGGCCGTTCAGAAGTTCCGACCCTATCTCTACGGCCGCCACTTCTTTGTCATTACTGATCATCATGCCCTTTGCTGGCTCGCTACCCTCAAAGACCCCTGCGGACGTCTTGGCGCTGATACTGCGACTGCAAGAATTTGACATCACCATTAAGTTTAAGTGCGGCCGCTTGCACTCGGATGCTGACGCGCTGTCCCGTTGTCCTCTGCCACTATCCACACCTCCTGCAGCACCCGACATTCTCCCGGACAACGCAGATGAGTCGCTCTCTCCCCCCTGCTGTCCTCTAACCACGTACGACCCAGCATTCCTCCGTGCGGAGCAAATGAAGGACACCTCTTTCTCGCGCATCATCTCCCACTTGGACGGCAGCCGTCCTTCCTCGGACCGTGCCGTCATCCGCAAGAGCAAGAACTTCACACTTCTTGAAGGCGTTCTGTACAAGCGGAATTTCTCCCCCGACGGCAGTCGTTTCCCTATTGGTCGTCCCCAAAAGTATCCGTGAGCAAGTTCTCCGTAGCCTTCACGACGATGCCACGTCCGGTCACCTCGGCTTTTATAAGACGTATGAGAGGGTCCGAAGTCGGTATTTTTGGCCTCGCCTATACACTTCCGTCAACCGCTACGTCAATGCATGCATCACATGCCAGCGTCGCAAACAATCCCCTCCGCCGCCAGCTGGGTTCCTTCATCCCCTCCCGCCTCCAGGCCAACCTTTTGAGCGAGTAGGCATCGACCTTTTCGGCCCACTACCCGTCACCCCCTCTGGCAACCGTTGGGTCCTCGTGGCAATTGACCATGCCTCCCGGTACGTGGAGACGGCTGCTTTGCCGTCCGGCACATCTGAAGAAATTGCGCGCTTCTTTATACTCAACATCCTTCTCCGTCATGGCGCGCCACGTGTTATTGTCAGCGACCGCGGACGTTCCTTTCTGGCCACGCTGCTTCAAGACATCTTCCGCGCCACCTCTGTGGTCCACAAACCAACGTCGGCGTATCACCCCCAAACAAATGGTCTCACAGAACGATTTAATCACACCCTTGCTGATATGCTTGCTTGCTACGTGTCCGCTACCCATACCAACTGGGATGCCATTCTACCTTACGTAACCTTCGCCTACAATTCCGCTGTGCAAGCAACAACTGGATTCAGCCCTTTTCGGCTCGTTTACGGCCGCGACCCCGTTTCCAATCTCGACAACCCTGTTCCCGTACACCCCGGACATCAGACCACAATAGCACTCTCGCCGACGCTGTCACACGTGCAGAAGAATGCCGACAGCTAGCCCGTTATCGCACGTTCGACTGCCAGGCCCAAGCTAAACGGAGATATGACGCACGTCACAAGCACGTTGAATTCCGTCCGGGCGATGAAGTGTGGTTGTGGGCACCAATTCGTAAACCAGGGCTCTCCGAAAAACTTATCTGCCGCTACCTGGGCCCATACCGAGTCCTGCGTCGTGTTTCGGACGTCAACTACACTGTCGAACCTATCAGTCCACCACCCGACCGTCGCCATCGGGGCACTGAGACCGTCCATGTCACACGTCTCAAGCCCTGCATCCCCCCTGACGTCAGTTCGGCTCTCCGCCAGGATGGCTCCGTCTCAGCCCCGGGGAAGATGTGAGAATGAATTAGATGCAGACGCATCGCTATTGTCCACTGGTGCCCTGTAGCCCGCGGCGCGAGATTCGCTCGCTTTGGCTGATCAGCATCCCTAGCGATCTGACCTATCGAATAAAGCTCTCACAGTTGCACTTCTTCAGTTATTCTACATCGGGGTAAACGCATCTTTTCAAACAGAAACGATGAGAAGGAAGGGGACTGTATTCTTGTCATTAAATGCACTTCTTCAGTTGTTCTCTATCGGGGATACACGCGTGTTTTCAAACAGAAACGACGAGAAGGAAGGGGACTGAATTCTTGTCATTACATGCACTTCTTCAGTTGTTCTCTATCGGGGATACACGCGTATTTTCAAACAGAAACGATGAGAAGGAAGGGGACTGAATTCTTGTCATTAAATGCACTTCTTCAGTTGTTCTGTATCGGGGATACACGCGTGTTTTCAAACTGAAACGATGAGAAGGAAGGGGACTGAATTCTTGTCATTAAATGCACTTCTTCAGTTATTCTGCATCGGGGTAAACGGATGTTTTCAAACAGAAACGATGAGAAGGAAGGGGACGGAATTCTTGTCATTAAATGCACTTCTCCAGTTGTTCTCTATCGGGGATACACGCGTGTTTTCAAACAGAAACGATGAGAAGGAAGGGGACTGAATTCTTGTCATTAAATGCACTTCTCCAGTTGTCCTCTATCGAGGATACACGCGTATTTCAAACAGAAACGATGAGAAGGAAGGGGACTGAATTCTTGTCATTAAATGCACTTCTTCAGTTGTTCTCTATCGGGGATACACGCGTGTTTTCAAACAGAAACGATGAGAAGGAAGGGGACTGAATTCTTGTCATTAAATGCACTTCTCCAGTTGTCCTCTATCGGGGATACACGCGTATTTTCAAACAGAAACGATGAGAAGGAAGGGGACTGAATTCTTGTCATTAAATGCACTTCTTCAGTTGTTCTCTATCGATGATACACGCGTGTTTTCAAACAGAAACGATGAGAAGGAAGGGGACTGAATTCTTGTCATTAAATGCACTTCTTCAGTTGATCTCTATCGGGGATACACGCGTGTTTTCGAACAGAAACGATGAGAAGGAAGGAGACTGAATGGTTGTCATTAAATGCACTTCTTCAGTTGTCCTCTATCGGGGATACACGCGTATTTTCAAACAGAAACGATGAGAAGGAAGGGGACTGAATTCTTATCATTAAAGCTCAGCTCCGCCGATTTTCGACTGCGACGGAATGGAGCCATGCTTGGGCTGTGCGTTCGTTCCCGCACAGGGAGCATACATGTGAAAAATTTTCACCCATTTGTTTGTATTTTTTAAGAAAACAATTTTTTAAATTTCCCTGGCACGGCGGTCCTGTGGTCGGCAAATCCTGACCAATCCCGGCTTCGTCCTGGCTTAGCCGCGCTCGTGGCTTGGCTAACGCCAAATCGTCGATGCGATGGCGGAGATCTATGGGCGAAGGTGAATGTTTTGGGTGTGTCTCGTGATAATTGCTGTCGTTAATACCCGCAAAGATAGTTTTGCCGGTCTTCTTTAACAAGCCTTACAGGATGGCCTCGTTGTGCAACGACGGCCGTCGTGAGCGGACATTCTGTGCCCGCACTGTGCTTCATGCGACCAACAAGACCTAACACCCAACGTGTGACGTACTCGTACGCATTCTCAATAGCTTTGGCAGCGCATTATGCGCGGACTTGCTGCGCGTGCAGAAAGCACCACCAAAGCTATTGAGAACGAGAACGAGTACGTGCTCGAAGACGAAGTATTTCTTATAAGAAACATGATAAAACGGTGCGGTGGTCCCCGATAGCTCGTGATAGCTATTTCAGCACGATACAGCGGCCATGACGGAGTGTAAACACAAACTGGTTGCCAGGCAGAGCTGGCTAGGTGTGACTATCCAATCCGCGCAGTTCCAAGTATGAGGTCACAAGTGGAACCGCCGCCCGGTAGTTTTTCTCAAATTTCTCACGAAGGAATATGGAAATTTGGAAAGCAATGTGCGTTTATGAATGAAGTTGGGACCACGGTTCTGAATATCACAACGTCTTCATACTTTCGGAACAGCAGCGGAGCTGCACTTTAAATGCACTTCTTCAGTTGTTCTCTATCGCGGATACACGCGTGTTTTCAAACAGAAACGATGAGAAGGAAGGGGACTGAATTCTTGTCATTAAATGCACTTCTTCAGTTATTCTGCATCGGGGTAAACGGATGTTTTCAAACAGAAACGATGAGAAGGAAGGGGACTGAATTCTTGTCATTAAATGCACTTCTTCAGTTGTTCTCTATCGGGGATACACGCGTGTTTTCAAACAGAAACGATGAGAAGGAAGGGAACTGAGTTCTTGTCATTAAATGCACTTCTCCAGTTGTTCTCTATCGGGGATACACGCGTGTTTTCAAACAGAAACGATGAGAAGGAAGGGGACTGAATTCTTGTCATTAAATGCACTTCTCCAGTTGTCCTCTATCGGGGATACACGCGTATTTTCAAACAGAAACGATGAGAAGGAAGGGGACTGAATTCTTGTCATTAAATGCACTTCAGTTGTTCTCTATCGGGGATACACGCGTGTTTTCAAACAGAAACGATGAGAAGGAAGGGGACTGAATTCTTGTCATTAAATGCACTTCTTCAGTTGTTCTCAATCGGGGATACACGCGTGTTTTCAAACAGAAACGATGAGAAGGAAGGGGACTGAATTCTTGTCATTAAATGCACTTCTTCAGTTATTCTGCATCGGGGATACACGCATGTTTTCAAACAGAAACGATGAGAAGGAAGGGGACTGAATTCTTGTCATTAAATGCACTTCTTCAGTTGTTCTCTATCGGGGATACACGCGTGTTTTCAAACAGAAACGATGAGAAGGAAGGGGACTGAATTCTTGTCATTAAATGCACTTCTTCAGTTGTTCTCTATCGGGGATACACGCGTGTTTTCAAACAGAAACGATGAGAAGGAAGGGGACTGAATTCTTGTCATTAAATGCACTTCTTCAGTTGTTCTCTATCGGGGATACACGCGTGTTTTCAAACAGAAACGATGAGAAGGAAGGGGACTGAATTCTTGTCATTAAATGCACTTCTTCAGTTGTTCTCTATCGGGATACACGCGTGTTTTCAAACAGAAACGATGAGAAGGAAGGGGACTGAATTCTTGTCATTAAATGCACTTCTTCAGTTGTTCTCTATCGCGGATACACGCGTGTTTTCAAACAGAAACGATGAGAAGGAAGGGGACTGAATTCTTGTCATTAAATGCACTTCTTCAGTTGTTCTCTATCGGGGATACACGCGTGTTTTCAAACAGAAACGATGAGAAGGAAGGGGACTGAATTCTTGTCATTAAATGCACTTCTTCAGTTGTTCTGCTATCGGGGATACACGCGTGTTTTCAAACAGAAACGATGAGAAGGAAGGGGACTGAATTCTTGTCATTAAATGCACTTCTTCAGTTGTTCTCTATCGGGGATACACGCGTGTTTTCAAACAGAAACGATGAGAAGGAAGGGGACTGAATTCTTGTCATTAAATGCACTTCTTCAGTTGTTCTCTATCGGGGATACACGCGTGTTTTCAAACAGAAACGATGAGAAGGAAGGGGACTGAATTCTTGTCATTAAATGCACTTCTTCAGTTGTTCTCTATCGGGGATACACGCATGTTTTCAAACAGAAACGATGAGAAGGAAGGGGACTGAATTCTTGTCATTAAATGCACTTCTTCAGTTGTTCTCTATCGGGGATACACGCGTGTTTTCAAACAGAAACGATGAGAAGGAAGGGGACTGAATTCTTGTCATTAAATGCACTTCTTCAGTTGTTCTCTATCGGGGATACACGCGTGTTTTCAAACAGAAACGATGAGAAGGAAGGGGACTGAATTCTTGTCATTAAATGCACTTCTTCAGTTGTTCTCTATCGGGATACACGCGTGTTTTCAAACAGAAACGATGAGAAGGAAGGGGACTGAATTCTTGTCATTAAATGCACTTCTTCAGTTGTTCTCTATCTGGGATACACGCGTGTTTTCAAACAGAAACGATGAGAAGGAAGGGGACTGAATTCTTGTCATTAAATGCACTTCTTCAGTTGTTCTCTATCGGGATACACGCGTGTTTTCAAACAGAAACGATGAGAAGGAAGGGGACTGAATTCTTGTCATTAAATGCACTTCTTCAGTTGTTCTCTATCGGGGATACACGCGTGTTTTCAAACAGAAACGATGAGAAGGAAGGGGACTGAATTCTTGTCATTAAATGCACTTCTTCAGTTGTTCTCTATCGGGGATACACGCGTGTTTTCAAACAGAAACGATGAGAAGGAAGGGGACTGAATTCTTGTCATTAAATGCACTTCTTCAGTTGTTCTCTATCGGGGATACACGCGTGTTTTCAAACAGAAACGATGAGAAGGAAGGGGACTGAATTCTTGTCATTAAATGCACTTCTTCAGTTGTTCTCTATCGGGGATACACGCGTGTTTTCAAACAGAAACGATGAGAAGGAAGGGGACTGAATTCTTGTCATTAAATGCACTTCTTCAGTTGTTCTCTATCGGGGATACACGCGTGTTTTCAAACAGAAACGATGAGAAGGAAGGGGACTGAATTCTTGTCATTAAATGCACTTCTTCAGTTGTTCTCTATCGGGGATACACGCGTATTTTCAAACAGAAACGATGAGAAGGAAGGGGACTGAATTCTTGTCATTAAATGCACTTCTTCAGTTGTTCTCTATCGGGGATACACGCGTGTTTTCAAACAGAAACGATGAGAAGGAAGGGACTGAATTCTTGTCATTAAATGCACTTCTTCAGTTGTTCTCTATCGGGGATACACGCGTGTTTTCAAACAGAAACGATGAGAAGGAAGGGGACTGAATTCTTGTCATTAAATGCACTTCTTCAGTTGTTCTCTATCGGGGATACACGCGTGTTTTCAAACAGAAACGATGAGAAGGAAGGGGACTGAATTCTTGTCATTAAATGCACTTCTCAGTTGTTCTCTATCGGGGATACACGCGTGTTTTCAAACAGAAACGATGAGAAGGAAGGGGACTGAATTCTTGTCATTAAATGCACTTCTTCAGTTGTTCTGCATCGGGGATACACGCATGTTTTCAAACAGAAACGATGAGAAGGAAGGGGACTGAATTCTTGTCATTAAATGCACTTCTTCAGTTGTTCTCTATCGGGGATACACGCGTGTTTTCAAACAGAAACGATGAGAAGGAAGGGGACTGAATTCTTGTCATTAAATGCACTTCTTCAGTTGTTCTCTATCGGGGATACACGCGTGTTTTCAAACAGAAACGATGAGAAGGAAGGGGACTGAATTCTTGTCATTAAATGCACTTCTTCAGTTGTTCTCTATCGGGATACACGCGTGTTTTCAAACAGAAACGATGAGAAGGAAGGGGACTGAATTCTTGTCATTAAATGCACTTCTTCAGTTGTTCTCTATCAGGGATACACGCGTGTTTTCAAACAGAAACGATGAGAAGGAAGGGGACTGAATTCTTGTCATTAAATGCACTTCTTCAGTTGTTCTCTATCGGGGATACACGCGATGTTTTCAAACAGAAACGATGAGAAGGAAGGGGACTGAATTCTTGTCATTAAATGCACTTCTTCAGTTGTTCTGTATCGGGGATACACGCGTGTTTTCAAACAGAAACGATGAGAAGGAAGGGGACTGAATTCTTGTCATTAAATGCACTTCTTCA